>NW_004524806.1:2108905-2110619 GCF_000260255.1 Octodon degus
TGGTCTCTTTAAGGCTCAGGGGGTTCTAACCAGGTTATGGAGGTTCAGGGCTGGAGGAACTGGACTGAAGTGAGGGGGTGGCACTGAGGAGGAGTCTTTTTTCCTAATTTGGGGGAGAGGAGAATTTTTTTTTTTAAGAGGTGAATTTTTTTAAATTTAATTTTATTTTTTTGCAGTAACAGGGATTGAACTCAGGACTTTGCACTTGCCTGGAAGGCACTTGTGCCGCTGAGCTATCTTCCTGGCTCCCATTACATTGTGCACTTTATTTTTTATTTTATTATTATTTTGCCTGAAGTGCACAGGCACAGACTTTATTTATTTATTTTGAATGTTAAGAAAAATTCTTTTGGCTGGGGGTGTAGCTCAGAGGTACAACACTTACCTAGCATGTGCAATGTTCTAAGTGTGAGTCTGAGTAATACACAAACTACAAAAGATTCTTCTGTTTGTCAATACCAGAAACTTTTTTGGATTACCCTGTGCAAAAATGAAGATTTTGTTTTTTGAAAGACCATTTTCAGAGGAGCATCAAAACTGTAAGCATTCAGCCAGTCATGCTGGCCAACTCCTCGGATCCCAGTCACAAGTTTGAGCTCAGTCTGGTCAATTTAATGACCTAGTGAGACCCTGCCTCAAAATAAAGAAATAAGAAAGGGCTGGGGATGTAGCTCAGTGTAAAAGCCCTGGATTTGATGCCCAGTACCTTGAAAAAAAAAAAAAGAAGACTAAGAATTTCAAGATAAAGAGGTAGTTCTCAAATTCATTGTTATTTTACTTCACTCAAAACTGTTTTCTGTAGTTCAATGGTAGTTTAAATCCACCTAGTCTGTGGATTTAATCTCCTGGACTTAAAAAAAAAAAAAAAAAGGCTTCTAGAGGTAAGGGTTGTGGCTTAGTGGTACCAGGTATGCTAGTTCTGTACTCTATTTTCTGGAAATATGGGGTCTCAGGCCTCCCCTCCACCTATTGGACCAGGATCTGTATAGTAGTCCCCCCCTTCTTTGTGGTTTTGGATTTTTTTTTTCAGTTTCAGTTACCCGTAATAAACCATGCTATGAAAATATTAAGTGGAAAATTCCAGAAATAAATCCTTCAAAAGTTCAAATTAACCACCATTCTGAATAGTTGCCGAAATCTCTGGCTGTTCTGCTCTGTCTTGCCCAACACATGGATCCTGTGCTCACTGTGTCCATATTGTATAAATGACTTAGTGGCTTTGGTTATTAACTGTCATGCTATCACAGTGTTTGTGTTCAAGTAACTCTTATTTTTCTTGGTAATGGCTCTAAAGTGTAAGAGTAATGATGCTGGCAATTTTATCACAGTGTATTGCCATAATTGTATTTCAAGCCTAGCATGGTACCACACACCTGTAATCCCAGCACTCAGGAGGCTGAGGCAGGAGGGTCTCTATGAGTTTGAGGCCAGCCTGAACTACATAGCAAGACCTGTCTCAACCCCCCAAAAAACCCCCATTCATTGTTCTATTTCACTATTAGTTATTAATCTCTTGTTAGGAATGACTAACTTGTTGATTTTTATGCTACTAGGAAATTGAACCCAATGTCTTCACACTAAGCTACATCCCTAGGCCTTCTTATTTTTTATTTTGAGACAAGTCTCACTAAGTCACTAAGTTTCCCAGCCTGGGCTCAAACTTGTGATCTGCCTCCCTCAGCCTCTCACAGGACTGGGATCACAGGCATGTGCC
>NW_004524806.1:2111309-2115806 GCF_000260255.1 Octodon degus
AATCCAAAGGTTTATAGGCCTTCTAGGAAATCTGTTTCCTTAGTCTTTAGCAGAATCCCACTGGAAGAGGGCAATAAAATCAGCAATATTGACTGCTGCTAGGAAATCGTAGGCTGGAGTCCATCCTAGAGCCCTTGTCGTTTTAAAGGTAGGGTCTCGCTAATTCACTAAATTGTCTAGGCTGAACTATCAATCTTCCTGCCTCAGCCTCCTCGAGAGCTGGGATTACAGGTGTGTGCCACCACCCTGGACTGTGAAGCTAATTTTAAGCATGCCCATGCTATATATCTAAGCAAGATGCAGTGTCTGTTCAGGCTTCTTCAATAGTCCACGGGCCAACAGCATTGTTGGAGGAAGGCCATTCCTGCTTCTCTTGCTTCCGCTACAGGAGGAAGGATCTCCTGTTGTCTACCACCCACAGATCCCAAGTGTCATTTTCTGCCTTAAGGCAGCCCCTAGAACGGCAAACTGAAGCTCCAGAAGGAAAATATTAGTTTCTACAGGACTTTCTTTGTGTTTCCAAAACTCATGAAATGACATCACAAGGAAGTCTTGGCAAGCAAGGTGAGGGAGTCGTGCCAGTGAGGACAGACAGAAGCTTGGGGGCATGGGCAGAGGCAGGATGGAAGCAGAGGCTGAAAACAGGTAGAGATGAAGCCAGAAGGAGAATTAATAACCCCAATTAATATTACCAAACAGTTTCATAAGCATGCTTCCCTTTCTCCCCAGCAACTCTGAGTAGTCAGATATAATGATACCTATTCTACGATAAGCATCTTAAGGCCTGGAAAGGTCACAAAACTGCACATAAAGGAGCTGTGCATCTCAGACGAGTACTGTTCCTCCTTGGCATACCCCAAGCCTTGGAATCCCACAAGCTTGGAAAAGTGATATTAGTTGAATAAAAGTGGAAGGTGTATATGTGATAACACTTTTAATATTTTTAAAGAATTAATTAATTATTTGGTACAGGGTCTCCCTACTGAGCTCAGACTTATAGTGATCCTCCACCTGTCTCAGCCTCCCCAGCCCTGGGAGTATAGGCATGTGCTACCACACCCAGTCTTGGTGGCTGGTACAGTACACCCGGGGTTCTGGGGCCAGCACAGCATATGGTACTGGGGATCGAATCCAGGTCCTTGCACTTGTCAGGCAGATGCTTAGACCACGGAGTTGATAGCACTTTTAAAAATATACTAGTACATAGTAAGACCCTGTCTAAAAAGCAAAAAGTAAAACCAAAAAATCCAACCCAAAGGAAATGAGAAATTTACATCTCAGCACACATCTTCCCACAAGATATTCCCTTCCCCCACGAGATATTAATTATGAGGGGCACTTTACCAGAAAAGAACCTAACAGACACCTCCTTAGCCATGTGGCCAGCATTAACACGACCAGTAATGAATCATATTGACAGAAAGCAGCTCTTGATCTGATGTAGTAAGAAGGGCATAACAGAGCTTCTGTGATATCTTCGCCAAGAGTACATAACCTCAGTCTGGCCATGAGAACAAAGCAGTAGGAACACAAATAGCAAGATATTCTATAAAGTAATGAGCTGTACTCTTCAGAGTTGAGGTCATAAGAGAAAAAGACTGAGGCAGGGACACAGATTAGGAGAGGCTCAGAAGATTTAACAATTAAGTGCAATGTAGGACCTTGAATATGACCCAGGGAAAGTCTTGCAGAATTCAGTCTTGTGGCTGGTTGGTAGTAGTGTACCCATGTTAATTTTCTGGTTCTCATGGTACTAAGGTTAGGTAGGAGGTCAATATTAGAGACAGCTAGACAAAGGTATATGAAATGAGAAGTTTGAGAGGACATTCAGCTATTTTTGCACCTTTTCTATAAGCTTAAAATTATTTTGAAATGAAATATTTTTACACAAAGAAAGATACATGTTTGAGGTGATATGTATGCAAATTATAGTGACCTCATCATAGCATATTGTTTATATGTACTAAAATGTCACATTGTACCCATAAGTACCCATTATAATATATTAATAAAATAACACTCCAGCCCTTATAACATCCATTTTATTTTATTTTTTGAATGTACTTAGTACAGGGTCTACAGGGTCTCACCACGCAGATCAGACTCGGAGTGGTTCTCCTGTTTTCAGCCTCCCAAGTGCTGGGATTACAGATGCGCATCATCACGCCCAGTCTCAATTGCCTTCTCAGTTCACCCCGGCAGCATGGCCGGCATGGCACATCATTATTTTTTTTTTATTTTAGGGAAGGGTCTATAGGGTGTTCAAGGTCTCACTACTAGATCTGACTCCTAGTGATCCGCCTGTTCACAGCCTCCCAAAAGCTGGGATTACAGGCGCACACCACCACACCCAGTCTCAATTGCCATCTCAGTGTGCCCCCGGGGGTGGGGCTGGCACTGCAGGCCCCGGGATTGAACCCTTGTCCCCTGTACCTCCTTGTATCATCCATTTTATATATGATTTCTTTTCTTTTCTTTTTTTTTTTTTTTTTTTCTGGAACTGGGGATTGAACTCAGGCCCTTGCGCTTGCCAGGGAAGCACTTATTCCACTGAGCCATCTCTCCAGCCCCCTTGACTTCTTTTTTTTTTGTGTGTGTGTGATGCTGGGGATCTAACTCAGGAACTTGTGCTTGCAGCACAGGTGTTTATACCATTACGCTATATTCCCGGCTCTTATATGTGACTTCTATCTCAATAAAAATCTTTTTTTCTTTTTCTTTTTTTTTTTTTTTTTTTGCGGAACTGGGGATTGAACTCAGGCCCTTGCCCTTGCCAGGGAAGTGCTTATTCCACTGAGCCATCTCCCCGGCCCCGGAATAAAAATCTTGAGAAAGAAGGTATTAATATAGAGCTTGTTTAGGTGATATCTTCTTCCTTATCGGATGCATCTTTCTCTTCTCATTTGCAATGGCATTTGGAATCTGAGTGTTCCAAATCATTCTCAGCTTCAAGGCCTGACTCACATGGGCTGTCCTCTCAGAAGCTCTCCTTGATTTCTACAGCTACAAGTTGTGCTTTCTTCCTTTGAGTGCCCATGACAGGATGTGCATGTCCACAACAAACATCTGTGATTACTATCTACCCACCTTCCCCGCTTAGCTCTGCTTTTTTATTTTTTTTGACTCTAGCCATGATAGTCTCATAAGAATTGCTATGTTGCCATATTATTATAGAGAGAAGCAGAAAAGCAGAGAGGTAGAGACAGAGACAGAGACAGATTCCATTTGTTCTTGAGCTTTTTTTTTTTTTTTTGTTCTTTTTAATCTTTATCTCATTTATTTGGTAGAGGATCTCCCTATGCAGTCTAGACTCATAGTGAGCCTCCTTTCTCAGCCTCCTCTGTGCTGGGATTGCAGATGTGTACCACTATTTTCAGGGTTCCGGGGCCAGCATGACATGCCGTACTGGATATTGAACCTGGGTCCTTGCACTTGCCAGGCAGGTGCTTACTGGGTAGGCAACTTTTTTGTTCTTGACATGTACTTTTGTCCACTACATATCCCCAGATTACAACAAAACTTCCAATGAGTCTTTTTTTTTTTTCCCCCCAATGAGTCTTTGTTTAAAGTTAAGGTAGGCAGAAGAATTTTATGTGGCTTTCAACCTAAAGATACTCAATATATCCATTCGGAGCTATGTGCATAGATGTTTCTTTCTTACTCTTGTGGGAGTTGCCAGATGCCCATTTTGGATGTAGTTCCGCCTGGGCCACACCTAGTGAGAAAGGGAGGGCAATGTGGTAAGTTACATGGGTAGTTTATTCAAATTGCTAAATTCTGAGACTAGTCCCTGTTATTAAATTTTATGAGATGATGACAGCAGTGGAAAGCAGTAATTTATTTATTTTTTTTTCTTTAATGTTCTTGGATGCATGACAAAATGTTGTCAATTTCTTGTCCCATTTTTGGAGGGAAGATTACTGGGACATGAGACCTTGGAGGCTGGGAGGTGCTGCCCGGGGAGTGATTCCTCTGGGGCTGGGCCTTTGTCCAGCTCCTGGCAAAGTGGGAATCCAAAATGAGATGAGCTAATGGGTTTAGAGAGCTGTGCTGGTCTCCTGCCCATCAGGTTGCGATGATCTGATTTAGCACTGTTAAGCCTGTTCCTTCATCACATTCTTTTATGATTTTCAAATGATATCCTAATTTTTTTAATTTTTCTTTTGGAAAGGTCTACAGGGTGTTCAGGGTCTCACTGCTAGATCAGACTCATAGTGATCCGCCTGTTTACAGCCCCCCAAGAGCTGAGATTACAGGTGTGCACCTCAATTGCCATCTCAGCGCTACCCAGGGACGGGGCCAGCCGTAGATGTAGCCCAGTAGGAAAGTGCTTGCATAGCGTGTGTGAGACCTTCCATTTGACCCTTGGTAACATGTGGTGGGGATCTGGTGGGGTAGAGGTGGGGCAGGATCAAGCAGAACTAGTAGGGTATTTTCTTTCTTTTTTCTGTGTATTTAGTACAGCGTCTACAGGGTCTCACTACACAGATCAGATTT
>NW_004524806.1:2116116-2132733 GCF_000260255.1 Octodon degus
AAATCTGATCTGTGTAGTGAGACCCTGTAGACGCTGTACTAAATACACAGAAAAAAGAAAGAAAATACCCTACTAGTTCTGCTTGATCCTGCCCCACCTCTACCCCACCAGATCCCCACCACATGTTACCAAGGGTCAAATGGAAGGCCTCACACACGCTATGCAAGCACTTTCCTACTGGGCTACATCTACTGCCACTGGCTGGTCTTTCCTTCTAAGTGCATCTAGGTTCTTTTTTCTCTTTCTTCTTTATCATCTGTCTTGGCATGAGAGGAGGGGTAACATCTACTTCCCCAGAATATCAAGAATCAGCCCATGGTGGCAAGGTCTCTTCTGGCTGATTACAAAGTCTCTATGAGCATTATTTCTCTGAGTCTCAGTTTCCTTATCTGTGAAATGGGGTTATTTCCACCTATGTTTTGTGCAAGTCTGTTGCCAGGGCTAAGGTAGGCTTTGGCAGCAATTTGAAAACTTGAAAGAGGGAGAACAGGTGCCAGGAGTTATTGGACAGAAACTTTTTTTTTTTTTAAATGTATTTGGTACAGGGTCTCACTACGCAGCTCGGACTTGCAGTGATCCTCCTGCTTTCAGCCTTCCCAGTGCTGGGATTATAGGTGTGCGCCTCCACAACCAGTCTCAGTGACTGGCTCAGTGTGCCTGGGGGTGGGGCCAGTGCAGCTTGTGGTGCCAGGGATTGAACCCTGGTCCCTGCACTTGCTTAAGCAGGCACTTAGTCAGCTGAGCTATCTCTTTGCTGGCTCCTGTTGGGAATGCTGAAGGGAAAGTAACAAAAATAAACATAGGGTAGTACCAGACATTGTGAATGCTTCTTAGCTCTTCCTAGTTCTTTCTCTTTCTTCTGTGCAAGTGACTCTTTGTTCCTCCATTTCTTCATCTGGAAATCCAGTTTCAAGGTCAGAAAGTAACTTCTGAATTACACTGGGGACAGGGTGCCCCATGTCAATCAGTTATCTTTTGGCACCTGGTCTGTAACCTAGTCTAGAAGAAGAATCAGCTAAGAGTTGATTAGAGTGGAAGAGGCCCTTCAGATGGAGGAGACTACATGAACGAAGACTTCAAGCCAAAAATTACCATGGCATAGATGAGGGACACAAGTCTACTGTGTTTTTGTTTCATGCAACAATAATTTTTTTATAGTACTGTGGATTGTGGACAATAATGTAAGGAGGGTTCTTATCACAGGCCAGCACACAAGAAAGTCAACAAGGGTGTTTGTCAGTATCACTATTGCTTTCTTTTTCTTTTTAATTTTATTTGTTTATGTGTGTGTGTGTGTATGTGTGTGTGGCCAGCTCAGCCCACCAGGGTGCGGGGCTGGCTGGCATGTGGTGCTGGGGGATTGAACCGCGGTCCCTGTGCTTTGCTGAGCTTGTTCTAAGTAGGTCCTTTAGACCACTGAGCCATCTCACCTGCCCACTATTGTTTTCTTTTATAGATAAATAAAATGGACCTGGGGATGGTGAGACATGCTATAACTCCAGCACTTGGGAGACTGAGACAGGACAATTGCAAGTTCAAGCCCAGCCTTGAACTTACATCGTGAGACCCTGTCTCAAAAAAAAAAAAAAAAAAAAAAAAAAAGAAAATGGAACTTCTAGGACGTAGTGTTCTGGCCCAGACTCATATACCTATCAGGGAGGGAGCTTGGTTAGAACTTACATTTTGACTCTGGAACCCTACTCTGAACTTCTGTGTTTTCAGTCACCCCATCCCTATCGGAAGGACTCTGCTCCAGACCCTTGCTGCGGCCCTGACTCAGCTACTGTGGGTGGCCTTGCTCATGTGCGTGGGCCGCAGAGCGGATGAGAAGCCTCCCAGCTCCTTGAAAACCATATATAGCCAGAGCTAGCCCTTCCAGGCCAGACCCCCAGGCAAGGCCTGCTCTTGCCTGCTCATCTGGGCTGAGGGGCCCTAATCCCTACTTAAGTTTCTGGCTCTGCTCCAGGAACTCTGCAAGAGGCTCCATTTAGATACAGCTCTGCAGGATCTTGTTGGGCAAGTTACTGAAAGAGAACACGGGGCCATTGTCCTTCTTCCACGCTGCAGTCCTTTCTCACTTCAAGTCTATGCTTATACAGTTCCATCCACCTGGAGTACGTCTCTCTCTAGTTCTTGTGCATCCTTTATTGCCAAGTGAGGGATCAGTGGAGTTGCTTTGCAACTATGTGCCCAGGGGTAGGTCACACACATCATCCATCCAACCATCCATCCATCCATCCATCCATCCATCCATCCATCCATCCATCCATCCAGTAGCATTGGTGCCAGGTACTTTCTATAGAGCAGCAGTTCTTCTTTTACGGTATTGGGGATTGAACTCAGGACCTTCGTATACATCCCCAGCCCTTTTTAAGATTTTTAAAATTTTGAAACAGGGTCTTGCTAAGTTACTAAGTTACCCAGGCTGAGCTCAAAATTTGTGATTCTCCTGCCTCAGCCTCCCACACTGCTGGGATTATAGGTGTGCATCACTGTGCCTGGATCAGAGTCTTCTTCTAGCTGAGAAGAAAACTCCTTGAATATTATGAACCCAGTGATCTGGATGTCAGTCCCACAAATTTAAATGTTGAAATATGATCTGCAATGTGGTGGTTTTAAGAGGTGGGGCTATCGGAGGTGATTAGATCCTGAGGACTCCACCCTCACAAATGGGATTAGTACACTTTCTGAAAGAGGCCTGAGGAAGCTTGTATCTTTCTTGCCATGGGAGGGCACATAGAAGGTTCTTTCTATGAGGACCGAGTCTTCACCAGATGCCAACTATGCCAGTACCTTGAGCCTGGACATCGCAGCTCCCAGAACTGTGAGCAATACACTTCGGTTCATTACAATTTACCCAATCAAAAATAGTTTGTATAGCAGCAGGAATGAACTAAGACAATAGGCCAAGGCCTGTCCTTATTGCAGTCCTGGTGGGGCTGCTGTTATTATTATCCTGTTTCACAGCTGTGTCGCCTTAGTCTTAGGCAAAGTCCAAAGGACACTCAGCCAATACTTTCCAGGAGGAACCACGCCAAGAGGCAGGCCCCAGGTGAGGGCAGTGACTGTTTCTCCCTCAGCAGTTGGCTTCCAAATAGTCTGCATCCCCAGAGGCTCTTCAGGTTAAGATGGCCGCCCCTCTCTCACCTAATCCTTCCTCTAGCCACTCTGTGATTGGATATGCTCCATACTCATCAAGGTGGCTGCTAGAGGATTTATTCTTTCCATGTTCCCCCCCAAAAACCAAGACTTTGAGGATACCTGTGCCAGCCGAGCCTATAAAGTCCTTTTCACATTTACTAGTGCCCTACTGTGGATAACGGTCAGCATTCAGATGAGGAAATGGAGACCTTAGTCCTGCCCAAAGTGTATTACATTTTAGGAGGTAGCCCAAATGAGCCTGGAATCTCTTGCTTCAAGACACTGAGCAGAGACTTGGCTGCTGAATCTCTCCTGAAGGCAAGCTATGAAACACTGAAGAGTCCAACAGATCTCAGCTTTGTTTTCTGTTTGTTTGCTTTTTTTTTGAGATAGGGTCTTGCTATGTAGTTCAGGCGGGCCTTGAACTCACTATGTAGCCCAGGCTGGCCTCAAACTCAAGGCAATCCCCCTGCCTCAGCCTTCTAAATGCAGATCTGATCACTAATGGAATTACAGGTATGCACCACCACGCCTGGCTCCCAGCTTTGTTAATAACCTGTTGTACAGCCTTGGGCGGGTCATGTCACTCCCCTGAACCTCAGCTTCATCCTCTGAAAAATGGAGAAAGTGCTAGTAGCTATTTGAGATGTATTGGGTGGAGGAAATGAAACAATAGTTGTGAAGCATTTTGGGCAGAGCCTGGAACACAGAGGGTGCTCTGTCAGTGAGGTGATTAATGTACTAAGTACCTAAGCTAGGACATCAGATATGTAGAATTGTCCATGCCTAGGGTAAGGTAATAATATTATGTAACGTTTGTTTATCACTCCTATTGCCGGGCACATTCATGCCTGGATAGCATCCTCATAACTTAGGCCCATTTTACAGGTATGGTAAGTATGGCTCAGAGAGGGAAACTGGCTTGCTCTAATTCCCTGACCAGCAAGAGGAAGGTTGTGGCTTGAACTCAGATCTGAGTCCTGATCTCAGCTCTGCTGTGCCGTCTGGGTTCTCCTACCCTATCATGCTAAGATCCAGAGAGGAAAAGGGAGTATCGTGGGGGCCTACAGCAGTTGAGGGTAGGTCAGATCTCTCTGGGAAGGCCTGTTCCTTCCTGGCAGCTCCTGATGGGTCTGGATAATTCTCCAGCCTTAAGATTAAGAGAGGGCCTGATGGATACATTCACAGTCAGTTTTTGGAAGGGTCTGGGGGTCTGTTATCAAATTCCGTCTTCCCCGGCCACTCACAGTCCCTGCTTTCTTCTGTGACTGTGCCTCCCCGCCCCCTCCTGAGTACAAGGGGCCCCCTCTTTTATATCAGCTGAACCTTCTCCAAAGAAAACTCATCAGTGCCCACAAACCAGCCAGCAGGGGAGGAGGCTGCCCTGGAATGTTGGAGGGGGGTCACCAAGATGTTTGTGAGCAGCCAGCAGAGAACTGTGTAGAGAAATGTGAGCAGCTACCTTTTTTGGGGAAGTCAGAACTCAATCTGTGGGAAAAGATCCAGGGTAGTCAAGTTTAGAAGCTCAGGCCTCAGTTTCCCATCATCCCCACCAGTCTTTATAGGGTATGAATAACTTCAGCTCTGGATTTGACAACTATTAGGGGTGTACCTGCTGTGTGCCAGCCACTGAAATGGCTTCTGGGGACACAGGAGGACAGAACTTGTCCTTTTCATCAGGGACTGACACTTTAGCAAAAGGCTCATGAAGTCCCTTCATGTGGAGGGGCCAATGCCTCGAGCATACCCCTTCTGATCAACATTCTTGGGCCTAGACTGATTTCAGAGTTCAGAAATTTGTTTTAGATTCTTTCTTTTCTTTCTTTCTTTCTTTCTTTCTTTCTTTCTTTCTTTCTTTCTTTCTTTCTTTCTTTCTTCTTTTCTATTTATTTATTTTTGAGAGAGGTCTCGCTATCCAGTTTGGGCTGGCCTTGTGCCCACTTTTGTATCCCCCAGGCTGATCTTGAACATGTAGTGATCCTCCTGTCTCAAACTCCTGAGTGTTGGGATTATTGGCATGTACCACCATGCCTGGTACTGGGGCTCCAGGGCAGGAGATTAAACTCAGGACCTTGTACTAACCAGGTAGGAGTTTGTGCCTCTGAGCTATCTCCCCAGCCCCTTGTTTTAGATTGGAAAAGGTATTTGAGAGTGGCCTGGGCCCGCCTAAGAACAACTCTATGGTTATAAATGTGTTTTGTGTTCTTTTTTTGAAAGAGGGTCTCACTGTGTTGCCTAGGCTGGAACTCCTAGGCTCAAGCAATCCTCCTGCCTCAGCTGCCTGAGCAGATGGGACTGTTGGGCCTGCACCACCACTGTTGGCTTCTGAGTATTGCCTCTAAGTGGAAAATGTTGACTCTCGTAGGTTCAGTTCATCCAGGTCAGATGGTTGCCCCCAAGTGGGCTGTCTTTGAGTACACAGAAAGTTTTTTGGTTCTCTGGGATTTCTGGACTATGGAACTGTAGAGAAGAGATTAAAGTCTTGATTCTTGTACAGATGAGAAAACTGAGACTCAGGGTCAGGGTCTCACATGCACAAGGCTTCAAAGCAAGTAAGAGGTTGTTTGGGTGGGGAATGCAGTTTTTTGTGGCCTCAGATTCAAGGCTTGTCATCAGCAAGAACTCGACATGAGAGAGAGGCAGGGACGGGTGGAGGAGGCTCTGTGGCCAAACCTCGGGGGCCCACCCACCAGTCTTGCCAGGAAGGAGTTAAGCCAGAGTTGGGCCCCAGCCAGCCTTCTGCACCGCAGCTCCGCATAGGGCCTGCCTGTCTGGAGCCTGTTTACCAGCTGCGCTTGCATCACCGGCTCCATCGTGCAGTGCAAACACACTCACATTCTTCGGTCATGAGAAACTCACAATTGCGGTGACATCATGCCCGGCCAGGAGGCTCTCCCCAGCCTTCCTCCTGCCCTAAGTCAAAGTTGTCTAATTAGCACCTTTAACTGGAACTCTATCTTCTTATAAAAACCAACTGGAGAAGGTTAGCTGGTGGGGGTGATGAGGTCTGCTGTCTCTCTGTGTGCGTGTACGTGTGTGTGTGTGTGTGTGTGTGTGTGTGTGTGTGTGTGTGTTAAGGGATAAAAATAGCCCAGCTGGTACTCCTTTTGGGGTATTTGTCAATATAGCGTATTAGCACACCACTGTTTATGTTAAATTTATGTTGTCACCCTGAGCATTTTCCTCTGAATTTAGCTTGCACACAGGATGAAAAGAAACCACCCATGTCTTTTTGTTCTCTCTGATGTTTCTTTTGGAAGACAAAGTATAAGGGCCCTGAGAGATGATTTAGACCATTTCTTCATTAGACAGCCAAGGAAAGAGAGGCCCAGAGAGTGAAGACTGTGCCTGAGGTTACACAGCAGTACTCAAAGTTCATACAGCTCTCAGATGTATTTTTCTGCAAGGCCTTAAGCTGTACTTCAGCTTTATGAGTTGTTTGTCAGAATGGTGAAAAGAGATGTATTTCTGCTTAAAGTTTCCTGGATTTTTTTTCTTTTAAACCCAAGATCTCTCACATGCTCAATATGTACTGTACTACTGAGCTACACCTCAGCCCCCTGGCTGTTCTCTGAGGTGAAGGTAGACATGATGGTGGTATCAATTCTGGAAGCAATAGGTGTGAAGTTGGGTAGCCACAGAGAAAATAAGTAGGACCAAAGGAGACTTCCACCTGGCCAGTTGTGATGTCACCTCCCTTTCTCTGACCCAAGACTTGATACCTGCTCTTCCTACAAGGGCCCAAGCCCTCCCTCTTTTTGCTCTTTCTTTCCACGAAGTCCTATCCCCCTCATTGACTTCCTCTTGTGACCACTGAGGACTAATTGTCTACCTAGATATAGCCAATAAAAATACAAACCGTGAGCTGGGTGCGATGGTTCACGCCTATAATCACAGCACTCTGGGAGGCAGAGGCAAGAAGAGTCCAAATTTGAGCTTAGTCTGGGCAACTGAGAGAGAACCTGGTTCAAAAAAACCCAACAAACAATTAGAGAAATGGCTGAGGATATAGTTCAGTGTGAAAATGCTAGGTTCAATCCCCAGTACCATGAAACAAACAAACAAGTTAAATTTGACTTCAGATAAATTATGTTTTCAGATCAGTATGTCCCATAGACTTTTGGGGCACACATTTATCTGGGCACTTCTTTTTCCTGTTATCATCTTTGTTGTGGAGCACTACAGCTGAGTTTCCCATCAGCCTTTCCTTGCCTTTCTCCATAGCTAAAGGCTGATTTTGTTTGGGGTTGCAATGCTTCCCGGATGATGAATCATAAGTCTAAGCAGGTCATCACACTCCTGCTCTTTGCTTATCCAGGCTCTCTCTCATCAAGGAGGACCCAATAGTTTTAAAAGAGGTACCTGCCAGTCCTTTGATATCCTTCCTTTCAAAAGGTAAGGAGTCATCCCTGTGTTTCGGATGTAGGCTGGACTTAGTGACTCACTTCAAAGAGCAGCTTCCAGTGGCAGGTTATGAAAACCATTGTTGCTCTGTGGGAAGGCCATGTTGTAAGGACACTCAACAGTAAGGACAGTAAGGACACTCAACACCATGTTGTAAGGACACTCAACAGCCTTAATTCAGTCAACAACTCGCCTCAACTTGCCAGTGTGTGAGGGGGCCACTGTGGATGTAGCTCTAGCTCTAGTCAGGGTTTTTTTCTTTTCTTTTCTGTTCTTTTTTTTAAAAAATGTATTTAGTACAGGGTCTCACTACTCAGCTCAGACTCATAGTGATCCTCCTGTTTTCAGCCTCCCCAGCACTGGGATTTCAGGTGTGCGCCATCACACCAGGTCTTGGTGGTTGGCTCAGCACACTCAGGGGTGGGGCCAGCATGGCATGTGGTGCCCCAGATCCAACCCCAATCCCCATGCTTGCTTAAGCAGGCACTTAGTCTACTGAGCTATCTCGTCAGCCCCCTAGTCAAGCCTTCTGATAACCACAGTGTGAGCCAACCTTCAGTGACTTCCCAAGTTAAAGATAAGTTTACATCAATCATATTTGTTTTCTAAAGACACCTTTATTTAGTATCATGATCAGACTATTACATTTAGCAGTCAACAGCATGGATGCAAAAAAAGGTCTACATTAAAACTCTTGGTTGGAATACTTTTCACTTTCCACAGAATAGGAACTAAAATAACCTGTTATATAATTAATCACAAATACAGTCCTCGAGTTTTTTCAAGGAACTGAACTATTCCTGTATGGATACCTGACCCACAATACTCCCATGTGCATGAGTATTGTCTAAAACATGTCTTCTTTGTAGCAGCTAGGCCCTGCCACCACTGTGCTTGGCTGAGTTCACAAATCTGTTGTAACCTGTAGCTTCCCTGTCACTTCTCTGGCTCTCCTCTCCTGCTAAGTTTTATTTCCTGAAAATGTTTAAAACCTTCTGCCACTACCATAGCTACTGCTGCTGCTGGAGCCACCGTAGCCACCTTGATTTCATGATTTGGTGATATATTGGCCTCCACCATCATAGAGCCCAGAGCTTTTGCCTCCAAAGTTTCTTCCCTTCATGGGTCCAAAATTTGAAGACTGATTGTTGTAATTGCCAAATTCATTATAGCTTCCACCCACCACCTCCATAATTCCTTCCACTACCTCCGCCAAAGTTACCTCTAGCTGCCACTCCCACCATAGCCACTGCCCTGGTTTCCATAACCCTGCCCACCACTTCCATAGCCTCTGCTTCCTCCAGAGCCACCAGGGACGGCTCCTTCATAACCACTGTTATTACCATTGTAGCCATCTCTGCTGCTACCATCCACTCCCACCAGAGCTGCCACCAAAGCAACTTTGACCACTGAAGTTTCATCTGCAACTGAAACTGTCATTGCCACCAAAACCACTTCCACGACCACCACCAGAATTTCCAGAACTGCTTCAACCTCTGTGGCTAGATGAAGCACTAGCCATCTCCTGCTTCAATGGGGCTTTCCTCACTTCACAGCTGTGACCATTCACAGTGTGGTATTTTTGAATGACAACCTTATCTACAGAATCATGACCATCAAAGGTTACAAAAGCAAAGCTCGTCTTCTTTCCACTGCCTTGGTCAGTCATAATTTCAGTCTCTTCAATTTTTCTATATTGTTCAAAATAATCTCATAGGTGATATTCTTCAGTATCTTCTTTGATGCTACCAACCAAGATCTTCTTCACTGTTAAGTGGGCACCTGGTCTTTGAGAATCTTCTCTTGAGATAGCTCTCTTTGATTCCACAACTCTTCCATCCACTTTGTGTGGCCTTGCATTCATGGCTGTATCTACCTCCTCCACAGTGGCATAAGTAACAAATCGAAAGCTCCTGGAACGCTTGGTGTTTGGGTCTCTCATTATCACTGTGAGTGTTCCCCATTGCTCAAAATGGCTCTTCAGACGCTCATCAGTTGTTTCAAAGCTCAGCTCTCCAAGGAAGAGCTTCCGTAGCTATCCAGGCTCCTTGGGAGACTCTGATTTAGACATGATGGCAGTTGGAAGAGAAACTTCCAATGCTTCCTCCATGGTGTCCACCAGCAGAAAGCTGAGGTTTTTTTTTTTTTTTTTTTGTTTTGTTTTTGTTTTTGTTTTTTTTAGAGACAAGATCTTGCTGTGTTGTTTAGGCTGGTGTCAAACACTTAAGCTCAAGTGAACCTTCTGCCTCAGTCTCCCACATAAGCAGGACTACACAAGTACACACCATTATAGCCATCTTTCATTTGTTTTATTTTCTATATTTTATGATTTTTTTGACTTTTTTTTACAGGGGAGGGGCTTACTGTTTAAAGAGAAATTGCCTAGCACAACTTATCAGCAAACCTATCTTTCATATACACAGCAACTAATCTCATGCTGCCTTTAAAACCTTTTATCTAACTCTCATTCTGCTCTATGTCTGCCAAGTACTAGATACCAACTAAAGATATCCTTTATACCTCCAAAACCCTGGGAGTGATTCAAACTAGTCAATCCTCAACTGTTTACCTTGCCTTGCCTTGAGTGTCCTATGGAAACCCCAATAAAGGTTGTGACCTCTTTCTTCTGTTGGCCTCTTTCTGTCTCTTAACTGATATTAATGCTTTCCTCTGTGGGCCTGAATGGCACCCTGTACCTCCCTTTTCTAGGGGAACTGTCAGTAACATTAAGTTTTTCTTTCAGTGGTATTTAACCCTCTGTATTGTTTCTTAGTCCCTTTATAAATTAAGATCTGGGCACATTTCAACTCAGAGATCGTAAGCTAGAAATACCTGACTGAACTATTCCTGGATGCATACCTGACCCACAAAAAGTATCAGTGATAATAAATGTTTACTGTTGTTTAAATAGTTAGGCTTTGGGTAACTTGTTTTACCATAATAGATAACTAATAACAACAATAACATATCATGTGGATTGTAGTCATAAGGGGAAGGCATGAGAGAAAGGGTGCTTCTAGAAAGCTGTTATGAGCAAATGTTTAGAAGTGAGGGGAGAGCTCAGTGTACAGAAGTTATGGCCATCTGGGCCATGTGGTACTGAAATATAAGGATAGAGGTGTGAAAAAATAGGAAGAACCTCTATTATTCATTGTATAATTGAACTGGTAGGTCAACTCTGTAATCCAGAGCTTTCAGATCTGTAGATAAGCAAACAATCTGCGTCTTTATTTTTTCATTTTTATTTTTTTGTATTTTTAGGGAAAGGTCCACAGGGTATTCAGGGTCTCACTACTAGCTTGGATGTAGTGATCCACCTGTTTACAGCCTCCTAACAGCAGGCCCTGGGGATCAAACTCCCGGCCCCTGAGTGTTTGCAGGCGCTTTAATCCACTGAACTATTTGGCAGGGATTGAACTCAGGACCTTTCCCTTGCCAGGCAATCTGCATCTTTATTGTTTAAAAACAGCCGCTGTATTTTGCCACTGGCAACCAATATGCACTGTAACACCTCACTTAAGTGAAACAAGTTATGCATTAACTTTACTTCCCTAGGATCTAGAATCTAAAAAGAACTTCACTTATGTAGAATCTAAAAAGAACTTAAAAGGACAACTCACAAAGTCCATACCAGAGTCTAAGCACCTTCTCCCAGGTGAGTCTTTTCTGGCCTTCATTTAGAGTCTCCACTCTTTTTGGTCAAGCTTACCTAGAGAGTCTTCCTAGAACATATCAGCTTGGAAATAAAAATCCAATTTGGCAGTCAATCATCTGCCATGTGCATAGCACTGTGGGAGCCTCCCTGGACACCCAGCATGCATACATGTGTTTTAAGCAAGAAAGCAACATGATGCAACTGGCCAGGTGACTAGAGCTGTGAGGTAGAGGTGGGAACAAGAAAAAGAAACAAGAAAAGTGGCTAACAAGTGCCCATTTATTAAGAAAATATAAACTTACAATATTTTTCCATGGAAAATTCCATCTACAGGACAAATCACTGTAATTCTTCTTAATAGCTGCTAATATTGGTTTCCAAAATACACAGAATATTTGTCTTCTTTGACTTCCTGAATCTCTTAAAAGTATTCTTAAGTGAAATAGTGTGCCAAGTGGGGATCCAACTTCTGAAGAAATGCAGAATATAGTAATTCAAAGATGACCTGAAGCTCAATTATTTTGTCTTTACTGCATAGACAGGAACCTAAGGCAGGACAGCCTAGAGTGACACAGTAAACTCGTGGCAGATTATGGACTAGAACCCAGAGCTTTGAACTTTCTCTTTCTCTAAGCAGTGAAGAAGGTGCCGTGGATCCTCTCCAACCACCCAAATATTTCTTTTCATAAGGAGGTGATTTTTGACCCAGTGCTGCTATGAGCTCCCCTAGTCAGGAAGCTCTGCCTGTCCAGGATTTCCTGTGTGTGGGAAAGAAACAGGATGAGCAGATAAATCCTCCATGGCTTTTTTTTTTTAATGCATGAGGCCCTCCTTCTGGTAAGTCTGCACTATCCCTGGCCAAGATGACCAATCATTGACATGTGTTTTTAAACAATTGTTAAAAAGGCTGATCAAGCTGTCTAAGCACCTGCCTGGCAAGCGCAAGCACCCAGGTTTGATCCCTGGTACCACATACCGTGCTGGCCCCAGAACCCTGGGCACACTGTGCCAGCCACTGAAACCAGGCATGGTGGTGCTCGCCTGTAATCTCAGGGCCAGGGAGGCTGAAACAGGAGTATCACTACAAGTCTGAGCTTCATAGTGAGACCCTGTACCAAATAAATAAAAGATTAAAAAATGAAGAATAAAAGGCTGAGCTGTGTGTGGTGGTGCATGCCACCACCGTATAACCTTAGCCACTTGGAAGACTAAGACAAGATTGCAAGTTCAAAGCCAGCCTAGGCAACATAGTTAGACCCTGTTAGACACACACACACACACACACACACACACACACGCATGCACACACACACACACGACTGAGCACCACTTGTGGACAAGGCTGAGCAGAGTAGGAGAGAAGAACGCAGGACACTGCTCCTGGCCTTAGGGTGCAGCCTCAGTTTGTCCCAGAAGCAGATGCTAAGATGAGCACTAAAGTGTAATTCATTTGTCTAAGAGGTGATCCCAGGGAATCCCTGTAGGGGAATAGGGAAGAGAGGTGAGAAAAACAATGTTATATGGAACCAGCTATTTCAGTGGTCAGTTGGAGTGCATCCTCTGTAGGGAAATGTCAAATAGAGCCTGTGTCAGCTGTCCTAACCAAGAAACAAAGGAGCTGGGACCTTTAGGCCTTGGTCCCTCACCCTTTACCCTGAGGCTGCTTCTGGAGCTCTCAGCACTTCTGACTTGCTAGACAATGCAAAGAAGACAGTTAGGAGTGTTCAAATGGCTTCATTGTAAAGGTGAGGGGGATATGGGTGGTGGTGCTCCAGGGCTACCTATGAATTAGAATTACATTCATAGGAAAAGGTAGACACAGGCCCAAGAGATATGCCTCTTCCTCCTGACATATGTAGGGACACAGAGGTTGTGTGCATAGCAAAGCTTTTGGCTGTCCAACCTCTCACCCATTCTCTTATTGAAAAACCACCCTCACTGAAGATGGCAATTTATAATAGTAGGTTCATGCTTGGAGTGCCTGTCATTCTGGTCTTCTGAATACGGGCTGCTTGTCATGACATGCCAGTTGCTGCTGTGCTGTCTCTCAGGTAGATGATTATTCAAAAAGAAGGGGATGTGAATGAAGGTAGGAGACAGGAAAAGGAATGTTGCAGGACTGTCCTGCTACAAGGTTGTATAGGGTTAGATTTCTGGACTTATGTGTAAACATAAGAATTATATAATTCTTTATGCTTATTTTAAAAATATATTTTAATTTTTTAAATGTTTTTTCATCCTATTCTGTAGGGACTTAAAGTTCAACATATCAATACTTGATGAAAAATACCTGTTCCATGTTATGCCTAAGATGTTTGATATTCAGACAGATAGTGAGGTTAAGCTTAACAGCCTAGGTTGTATGGTAATAACAATAAGCTTGTCTTCTGGATGGTTAACAATCTAAGTTTGCAGACCAAAATTAGAGAAAAAGGAGGGCCGCAAGGAAAGCCAACATTTTGGCCTTAGCCTTTCAAGGTCAATTAAGACTTAGGACATATGAGAACTTGTACTGTAATGTCATGTAACTCAGTAGTGTCCCAAATTTTCTGATCAAGGAGATTATGGGACAAATCAAAGAGGAAAGTGATCGATAATGTAGAGTGTGCCTAAGGAGAGTCACATGGAGAGAAAACATTCTCTCAGGCTTTCACAGAGAGCACATTGGCCAAGCAATGGCCGTGACTCATCCACATGGCTGACACTGACAAAGGATCTACAATCTGAGGTACAGGATCTCAGGATAAATCCTGAGGGGATTTGACTGACCTTATCAGATCCAAAAGCTACAACTCTTATTGCATAGGTCCTGTTTTATCTTGGTCTTAGCCATCCAGCAGAAAAGTATAAAAACAAAGTATAAGAAGTAAAGCCATGCTGTTATGTTGAGCTGTAGGGTACTCAGGTCAACAATTTCTGACACTGCCAGTCAAGAAGACCCAATACTATTATGGGCTACTCGACTCTTTTAGAATATTTTGCTGAGTTAACACACCTATAATATTCAAATGACGGAACTAAACAAAAAAGGGGATACAGATGAATGTCCATTTTGTATCTGTGTATTCAAAGTGGTTAGGATAGATATATAGTTACATTCTCTTAATGAATAGAAGGATTTGCTGTAATAGTGTTTGTAAATAGGATATCATGTCTGCATCTTGTACAGCAAATAACCACTAGGAAGAGAGTATGCAATGTGTTAATTGTTGAAACTGTCCTACCAATTTGATTTGAAACTGTCTCATTGCTATTTGTCTCTCAATAAAATTATAGAAAAAAACCCTGAACTTAGTCCTTTCAAGTACATGCACATCTCTCAAGGATTCAGTTGTTACCTTCATTAAATGTTGTACTTAAAGTGAGTATGCTTCTTTGTGCTTATAATAAAATATGTAACTAATTTTAATGTTCAGGTATTACCAAAAACTATTAAATCTAAATATGATGGCAATGAAAAAAAAACCAAACAAACTTTATTCTCTTTGAGGCCACCTACACCTAAAAAAAAAAAAGAAAAGAAAAACCACCCTGTCCCATTGTAGATGTATCTGCTAATATATATATATATATATAGCTGCTAATATATATATACATATACATATAATATATATATATCCACATAGTCCTATTTGATACTCAACTAAACCACAATTTCAAGCCCTCCTTGCAGTTAGAATGGACCATATGACTAATTCCAGCCAATAAAAACGTGAGCAGAAGAGATATATAACATTTCCTGGCTTCACTGTACTTTGTCTCTTTCCCTTTCTTTAGTGACTTTGGAAAAAACATCTTCAATGGTGAAATGTTTTCTGTGGTACTTTGGAAGAAGACAGTATCCCACAATGACTGTACAAGTTGTTTCTGTTAGTTGTGTTAGCTCTAAGAGGGAAAATATTAGGGTTCTTTTATCACTTTGCTTTGTAATCCAAGCAGAGGAATGGCTGGAGCAAAGTCCCTGAGGCAGGAGGAAGAATTCAAGATAAACCATCTTGCTGGATGTGATGGCACAGGCCTTTAGTTCAGCACTCCAGAAGCTGAGACAGGAGGATCGCTGCAAGTTCCAGGTCAGCCTGGGCTACATGCTGGTGAGTTCAGCACCAGCCTGCACTACAAAGAGAGACTCTCTCAAAAAATAAAAATAAAAACAAAACAAACAAACAACCCCAAAACATCTTGACTGGCAGTAATGAGCAAGGAAAGTGAAAGTGCTACACATGATCCCAGAAAAGATTCATGGGTTTTCCTGAAGAGCAGGAAGGGTATGGGTTAGACATTGTGCCTACATACTCCTGTTCTCCTTGGGGGCAGAGAGCCTCTTTGATTATAACCGGGAGGGACTGAGCCTAGAAACTCAGCAGAATTTGGGGTGTGTGTGCACAGCTTGGATAGATGTCGCGTTCAAGGGTCCTCATGCCTGGAGCCCTGTGTGTGCAGAGTCAGGGATCCTTCATCAGTCTGTAGGGAGGGAAAGCGTTCTGTCTTGTCAGACACAGTCCAGCCACACTTCTTGGGTCCTATGGCCTGAATTTGGTGAGCTTTTAAATCATGTGGGCCAGCCCTTCTGGTAGGCTACGTACTTCTCATCCTAGACAAAGGACTCTCCAATATCTGCACAGTGAGCTCTTCCTGTGGGTTAGCTTTAGAAGCCTGCCTCACTGTTTTGTTAAACTGCAAGTAAGTGACTTGATAATAAGCTGTTGGGTAGAGCTGCTGGCCTGAGCTCTTGGGGGGCTGCCCCTGGCCTGCCCTACTCTCCTCCCCCAGAGCAGTGTCCCCTCAGGAAGCATGTCTGACACAGCTGCATCCGTGGGAAGGCCTGGCCCCAACACCTCGCCCTCCTGCCCTGCTAAGGGCACAGGAAATGACCCTCTAGCAGCCATCAGCTGCGACCCAGAGGACAATGACAGAAGGACGGAAGGCCATTTGTCTCAGCTAGCTTGTCCCCTTGGGTGAATGCCAACTGCTGGAAATATAAAACTGAAGATTCAGTGGGAAAACATTTTTAAAAATCAAAACAAAAAGCAATCTTTGGGCGTTAGCCAACTTCTAAGGCTTTGAGAGATTTTGTGTATGCATGTGCATGTGTGTGTAATTTATTCTTTTTTTATGTGTTTGATACAGGGCCTTGCTATGCAGCTTGGACTCCTAGCAATAGTCCTGTTTTCAGGCTCCTCAGTGTTGGGGTTACAGATGTGTGCCAAGCAGGTGCTTAGACTGCTGAGCTATCTTGCCAGCCGTGTGTGTGTGTGTGTGTGTGTGTGTGTGTGTGTGTGTGTGTTTAAAACACAGATCAGGCTCAGAGAATCAAAGATTCTAAGGTTTGGAAGGTAAGTGGTCCCTCCTGCCCAGAGGAGTCCTGTGATTTCTTTTCTTTTTTTTTTTTTTTTTTTTTTTTTTTGAGAGAGAGAGAG
>NW_004524806.1:2132833-2138595 GCF_000260255.1 Octodon degus
GCTGGGGGATCGAACCACGGTCCCTGATGCCTTGCCAAGCTTGTTCCAAGTAGGTGCCTTAGACCACTGAGCCATCTCTCCAGCCCCGAGTCCTGTGATTTCTTTCTTCGTTGTTCCCCACCTCTCCAACACTTTAAGTCCGTACTGCTGGCCCTGGCCACCATCCCCTTCCACCCTGCTACTTCCACTCACCACCCAGAATACAGAGTGCTTCTGAAATCCAGATGAAATTGTCCCTTCCAGGGCTCTGCAGGCCAGTCCCATCTCATTGTTTGTGTCTAAGCTCAAATGCCACTTCCTTTTCTGATCTCTACATGGAACAGGGCTCCTCAGTCTCTCTCTCAAAACATACAATTCTCACCACTTCTGGAATAATCTGGTTTGTTGCTACCTGTCTGCCGGAGTTGCTACCCCATAAATGTTCACTGTTTTTCATTGGTTGTTTCATTCAGTTCAGAGTTGACTCAGAAGGTCTAGGTTTGATTGTATTTGAACAAATATCATTGACTATAAATAGCACTGGCTATGGGAGCTTGTGGTCAGCAGACAAAGATTTATTCATTTGTTCATTCACTTATTCATGAGGACAATAGGCCTCAGAAGAAATGAGCATTCAGTCTAGAGATTCGAGAACCAAAAGCTGAACGGAGGAGGAAGTGGGTGGTGCTTCTCTCCCCAGGGCAGTGGGGTTTGGAGATGTCAGTGTAATGTGTTTGGAAATGGAAGTTAAAATTGGAACGTGGAATTTAACTTGTTCCCACTTAGGACTCACACAGGGAACATGGCTTTGGTTTTATCCGGAAGCGCAAGGAGACACTCTGTGCTTGCTGAGGGTGGGTGTGAAGGGCTGTGGGTGGTGGGTGGTGGGTAATGAGATTGTTCAAGGGGTTACTGTGGAGGTTTTGAATGCTATAAATACTAAGCATCCTGGACTTTCCTCTATAGGGAACATAGAGTAGTAAAAATTCCGATTTTGCCAGGCTTGCTTTAAGTGCCTGGATGACATGTCCTTCTAAACTCCATTTTTCTCTAGCTGCATCAGACCACCCCACGATGCTTCCAGGAAACACAGCTGCCTTGGCCCCATCTTTACTCTGCTTCTTTGTACGTCAGATGTGGGGTCTGGGTCTTTGCAGTTTTACACATTTCCCATATGCTGTGTTCCTATACCATGTTTGATGACTGCTGGGGCTCAGAGAGGTGAAGGCATTTGCTGAAGGACTGGAGGTGGCAGAGAGGGTACAGGGATGTGATTAGTCCGTGCCTTCGCTTCTCCCTGCTTCGCTGACCCTCCCCGCACGGCCCTCTCTCCAGTTCTATTTTCTCCTGGATGCAGAAATCAGGCCGTGACTGGGCCTGCCCCCTCTTCGCTGCCTTCCCCTCCCTGTCCCCAGACTCAAAGGTCAGGTACATCCCAGCCTCCCTCCGTCCTGTCCATTTATGGCTCTGTTGTTTCAAAATGTGGCCAAATTTATAAACTCCCCTTTCCTGGAGACATGAGACAATTTGTGCAGAGTGCAGTGTGGGGGTGGAGCTGGGAGCCTGGTTGGAGGCTGGACCTCAGCCCAGGCCTGGGCCCGGTGAGTTCCAGCATGGGATGAGCCTCAGTTTCCCCACCTACAGAATGAAAAGACTAGACTGGATCATTTCTTAACTCTAGACACATTTAGTTTGCTGCTGCTTAAGAATGTTAATTTCCTAAACGCGTGCATTGAATAATTGGGAAAAAATGTGTTGGCGATGAACTAGCTACAGCCCCTAACCCAGAGGCGGCAAACCTATGGCACACGTGCCGCAGCCAGCTGTTTGTTATCATCTAGCCCCTTGTGTTTGCATTGTCTTTTTTCTTGGTTAATTTTTAATTAAATTTATTTTAAACATTTATTCTTATTTTTTATAGTGCTGAGGTTGGAACCCAGGGCCTCACACATGCTAGGCAAGTGTTGTGCCCCCTGTGCTATACCCCCTGACCTTTTTTTTTCTTTTTCACTTTCCCTCTCCACTCCCTCCTTTCCCCTCCCCGCCCCTTCCCTTTCTTTATTAAAAATTTATTTATTTATTTATTTTTATTTGATACAGGGTCTCACTATACAGTTCAGACTCATGGAGATCTTCCTGTCTCAGCCTCCTCAGCACTGGGATTACAGGCATGCACCACCATGCCTGGTTTAGGGGCCGGCATGGCACGCGATACCCAGGATGGAACTTGGGTTCTTGTGCTTGCCATGCAGGCACTTAGACTGCTGAGCTATGTCCCCTGCCCACCAGCACCACCACCAGCAGCAGCAGCACCACCACCACCCCTTTCATCTTGCTTTTCTCACTTAAAGTCTATCCCTTTTTCCATATCCACCTCATCCTCTTTTCATGTGTGTGATACTGGGAATTGAACTCAGGGATTTGACATGGAGCTACATCCCCAGACATCTTCCCCTTTATTTTTTTACTTTGAGACAATATCTTGCTAAATTGCCCAGATTGGGCTTGAATTTGCAACCCTCTTGTCTCAGCATCCCATAGTGCTTGGATTTACAAGAATATGCAGGGGCCAGGAAATGCAAGCACAAGGGCCTGAGTTCAATCTCCGATTCTAAAAAAAAAAAAAAAAAAAAAAGAATATGCTACCACAGTTAACTGAATCTCATCTTTAAAAAACAAAACATTTTGCTAGGCATAGTGGTGCATACCTGTAATCCCATTCATTACTTGGAAGGTTGGAGCCAGAGGATTACCAAAAGCATAAGACAAACTTAGGCTATATAGTCAGTTCAAGATCAGCCTGAACTACACAGTGCAACTCTGTCTCAAAACAACAACAACAACCAAACAAGCAAACCACTTTTCCAGGCCAAGTGCAGCAGTGCATGCCTGTAATCCCAGTACTGGGGAAGTTGAGGCAGAAGTATCCAATGTTTGGGACCAGCCTGGGCAGCAGGGAGAACTTGTTTCAGAATACAAAAAAGATTGGGAACATTGCTCAGTGATAGAGTGCTTACCTATCATGTGTGAGGCCCTGAGTTCAATTTTTAATATAAAAAAATGCAAAAACAACTTGAGGGATGTACCTACATAAAATCTACCCATTGTGAATGTGCAGTATAGTATAATGGTTTTTAGCAAGTTTGTAAAATACGGCTACAATCCAGTTTTAGAACATTTAGAATATTTTTATTCCCTCAACAAGTGTTTTTTGAATCCCCACTCCATCTCCAAGTCTGGTAACCACTGGTATCCTCTATGTCTCTATCAATTTCCCTTTTCTGAGCATATTTATATCAATGCAATCACATAATATGTGATCTTTTCCATGTGTGATTGAGTGTATTTTTTTTTTTTTTTTGATACACTGGGCTTTATTGATGGTATGCAATGGCAGCAAGCCAGGGCTTCTGAGGCCCCTGCCCTTCTGGGGGGAGTGCAATGGAAGCTGTGAGGGGAGATTCTCAGTGTTGGGGCTGAGTAGGGCAGTGACCTTTACAGCGTGGCCTCTCCATCCCTCTTGTCTTGCTGGGCTGTGGCAGGGGGGCCACTTACTCTTTGGAGGCCATGTGGACCATGAGGTCCACCGCCTCTTGCTGTAGCCAAACTCATTGTCATACCAGGAAATGAGCTTACCAAAGTGGTCATTCAGCATGATGCCAGCCCCAGCATCAAAGGTAGAAGAGTGGGTGTCACTGTTGAAGTCACAAGACACAACCTGGTCCTCGGTGTAGCCCAGGATGCCTTTGAGTGGACCATCTGACGCTTGCTTCACCACCTTCTTGATGTCATATTTAGCCATTTTCTCTAGGTGGCAGGTCAGATCTACCACTGACACGGTGGCAGTGGGTGCACAGAAGGCCAGTCCTGTGAGCTTCCCATTTAGCTCTGGGATGACCTTGCCCACAACCTTGGCAGTGCCAGTGGATGCAGGGATGATGTTCTGGGCAGCCCCGTGGCTATCAGGCCACAGCTTCCCAGAGGGTCCATCTACAGTCTTCTGGGTGGCAGTGATGGTGAGGACTGTGGTCATGAGTCACTCCACAATGCCGAAGTTGTCATGGATGACCTTGGACAGTGGGGCTAAGCAGTTGGTGGTACAGGAAGCACTGCTGACAGTCTTGAGGGAGTTGTCATGCCCATCACAAACATGGGGGCATTGGCAGAAGGGGCAGAGATTATGAGCCTGTTGGCACCATCCTTCGGGTGAGCCCCAGCCTTCTCAATGGTGGTGAAGACACCACATACTCAACGCCAGCATCACCCCACTTGATGTTGACGGGATCTCGCTCTTGGAAGATGGTGATGGTCTTTCCGTTGAGGATGAGCTTCCTATTCTCAGCCTTGCCAGTGCCATGGAACTCGCCATGGGTGAAATCGTACTGGAACATGTAGAACACATAGTTGAGGTCAGTGAAGGGGTCATTGATGGCCACAACACCCACCTTGCCAGAGTTAAAAGCAGTCCTGGTGACCATGCATCCCAAACGTCCAAATTTATTCACTGTCTTGTCTGGATCGCTGGCTGCACAGGAAGAATGGCTGTCGGGCAGAGCACGGGAGCAGAGTGCCTGATTGTCTTTTTGAGATATGGTTCTTCTATACAGTTTAGACTGGCCTTAAACTCACTTTGTAACCCAGGCTGGACTCAGACTCTCAGCAATCCTCCTGCCTCAGCCTCCAAGAGTGCTGGGATTACAGGTGTGTGCTGCCACCCCTGGGCTGACTTCTTTTATTAACATAACTACTTGGAGTCTCATCCATGTTGTAGAGTATATTGATAGCTCTTTCATTCATTCATTCATTCATTCATTCATTCATTCATTCATTCTTTTTTCTTTTCTTTTCTTTTTTCTTTTTTTGTAGGGTTTTGCTGTATTTGCCAGGCTTAAACTCCTGAGCTCAGGTAATCATCCTGTCTCAGCCTCCTGAGGAGCTGGGACTACTAGTGGCACACAAACCACAGCTGTGAACTATTCAGGTTTGTTCATTGCCAGTGAGTATCTCACATTTGGATATACCACACTTTATTTGTCTGTTTGGGACCCTGGATTGTCTCCAGTTCAGGCTAGTAAGCGTAATACTGATGTAAGCACTCTTCTTTGTATAAACATGCATTTCGTTTGTCTTTGGCAGCTACCTCAACCCTTTTGAAATGGCATATCTTCTGATGTTGAAACCAAGCTGCTTGACATTGCCAAGTTTTCATTTACAAATGCTGCCATTTTGAACTTTTTAACCATCTGTCCACTTGTGCAGGGAGAGAGATGGCTGGGCCACAGAGTATGTAACTTTTGTATTTGTGGAACTGTTGCCTAATGGACCTCTGTGGTAGTCTTGCTTCCTTTTCTAGGTGGGGGGACAGGAGAGAGAGAGAGAGAGGGAGAGAGGGATAGAGAGGGGGAGAGACTGAGAAATGTTCTAGGGAATTCTGGGGAATAGTCCCCAGGGGGCAGTCAGGACTACTGGCTGAAGCCAGGCCAGAACAGGAGGCCTGAGGAGGGACTAGAATTCTTCCTTCCAATCTTTTTGTAGGCCTCTAGGGTAGTGAGCTCTGTCACTGGGGGTATACCGGTGAAGGCTGGCCACCCTTTTGGCAGAGCTTGCAGAGGAGCTTTTAGAGTCCAGTGCGAGATCGGGCTATGAGATTTATAAGAAAGTGATATGACTGAGGGGTTAAGATCAGCTTGGTTGGGTGTGGTGGCACATGCCTGGAGGCGAAGGCAGGAGAAGGGCAAGTTCGAACCCAGCCTGGGCAGCTTAGTGAGTTGGCAAGAGCCTGT
>NW_004524806.1:2138695-2147837 GCF_000260255.1 Octodon degus
AAAAAAAAAAAAAAAAATTAAAAAGAATGAAACAAGGTTAGGGTTATAGCTCAGCAAAAAGGTGCTGAATTCAATTCCTGGTACTGGGGTTGGAGAAGTGAGTTTTCTGTTGGGTTTCTTGGCTTAAACCCCAGCTCTGCCATTTCTTCTTTCTGCAGCACTAGGCCAGGGAGGGAGTTCTGCCCCCTGCTGCCCATCTTAGTTCTCTCAGATGTAAACTGGAGCTCGAGCTTCCATTCTCTCTGGCAGAGGTCAGTGACACCATGGGGGTGGGGGCTCTCAATTGTTAGATCTGTGGTTGTGACGCCTTAGTCCCCTGATTGTGGAAACCCCAGGAGAAGATAGTGATGCGGCCCAGGAAGTAGTCTCCATGGAAGCAGTGCCATCAACAACTTTCCTGGCTTTTGATTTACATCCATCCTCTCCTTGTTTTGAGTCATGTGAGTCCTCTGTACAGCAGTAACTGTATAGAGCTGCTGAACAACAACTGTAAGTTCAATTGCCTGTGGCAGAAAACTTCAAAACAATAGTGGCTCAACCAAGACAGACAGTTCTCTTTCTCATGTAAAAGAAGTCCGGAGTTGATCAGATGAGCTGTCCAAGGCTACCACAACAGTTTTATGGAGTTGTTAGGGATTTACTTACCAGCTTTTTCACCTGGGGTTATGATTCTTATTCTTATGATCCAGAATGGCAGCCAGAGAGCCAGCCATCACATCTGTATTTAGACAGAAGAACAGAGATGGAAGAAACAGAGAAGCAAAGAGCACGAACCAGCTCTTACCAAAGAGTCTCCTCAACTGGCTACATTAATTGCACGGCGGAGGAAATCCCAAAGGAACAGCATAGTCTGGGCCTTCCAGGCTCTAGGTAACCATTATATTGATTCCAAGCACTCTAGATTTTATCTTGCCTGAGGGGCTGGGGAGATGGCTCAATGGAATAAGCACTTCTCTGGCAAGCACAAAGGCATGAGTTCAATCCCCGGTTCTGAAAGAAAAAAAAAAAAAAGATTTTATCTTGCCTGTTCTAGAACTTTATACAAATGTCATCACAAAGAACATTTTCCTATATCTGACTTATTTCACTCAATATTACTTTTTTCTTTTTCTTTCATTCCCCCACCATTGAGAAGGAGACATTTATCAACAGGAGGCATTCATCAATGTCCAGTGTTTGGTTTCTTCCCTCACTGAGTCCCTCATTACTATTTCTTGAGTCCCTACAGTATGTTGGCAATTGGGCAACAATTATCTATGGCAAAAGTTAGCTATGGCAAAAGATGGAGTCTCCCAAGGTGTCTTCCGACCCAAATCTATTGGGGAAGATGGTAAAGTAGTGAACAGCAGAGAAACAGCTTCTCTGAGATTTGGTGTCCAGACGTTGGAATACAGAAAGGAAGAGAAGGAGGGAAGAGCAAAGAGAAACCTCAGTGAAGAAGGAGGAGGCAATTATTATTATTGTTATTATTATTGTTATTATTATTGTTATTATTATTATTTTCTCTTCTGAGTCTTGGCTGTGTGGGAGGAGAGACTCAAATCTGCAGAGGTATGGTGACTACTGGCAACACCACAGGCCTCAAAAGAGAAATGTACCAGTGGAGTGGATCAGTGGACACAGTGAACTACGGTGACTGGAGAGTTTTTTGGTTCAGGCATTCCCAAGAGATAGTGATTGGTCAGTAACCATTTTGGTGAGGGGCCAACTGAGCCTAAAACTCAGGGCAGTTTTTCTTTTGTTTTCTTGACTGTTGTTTTTATATGTGTGAACATTGTTTCTAGGGTTTGTTTGTTTGTTTGTTTGTTTGTTTTTTGCCATTGTTCTGTTTCTGTTCTCCCTTCCCTCTTTCCCTCTTGCCTTCCTCACCAGGTTTGCTAACTTCATGTAGTCATCCTTTGTCCTCCAGCCTTGCTTTTAATTTCTTCCTTGTCTTCTATTTCTCTACTTTTCAGCCCTGACCCAACTCTATTATCTGAAAGTGGTGATAACTCTAAACAACCCTCAGTAAAGTAGCTTTAATCTTCAATATCCCTCAAATGTACATGTATTAAAGACTTGGTTCCCCAGGCTGTGTTGCTATTGTGAGGTAGAATCTTTAAGAGGTGGGGCCTCACGAGAGGTCTTTAGGACATTCTTGAGTGCCCTTGAAGGTGACTGTGGGACTCCGTCCCTTTTCTGCCCTCCTATTTGATCTCTAGCCAGAACGTGAGGAATTTTTCCTCGGCATTGGCTTCCGCCATGGAGAGCTAGCATAGGCCCAAAGCAACCAGGGTACCAGAACATAGATCAGAACCTCCAACACTGAGCCAAGATCAACTCTCTTGTTATACATTGATTATCTCAGGTTATAGTGATGAAAAGCTGACGAACACGAACAGGCAGCATTGAGTATTTCTGGTCAACAGAGGTTATGAAGACCTGGGATGATGTCCTAGTGTCCACAGATGAGAGAAAGCTCAAGTCTCTGAAAAGAGAATCTAGTAGGCTCTTAACAAGTAGTGGCTATAGCTGTTTCCTTGGCACAGGAATATTATGCAGCCCTTCTGCCTTCCCCTCCCTTCTCCTTCCTTCCTTCCTTCTTTTCTTCCTTTTCCTCCTCCCTCCCTCCCTTCTGCCCTCTTTCTCCTCCCTCCCCTCCCTTCCTCCTTCCTTCCCTTTTTTTCTTCCCTCCCTCCTCCCTTCCTTTCTTTTGTGATTTCAATGATTAAAATCAGGACCTTCATATGGAGCTACACACCCAGCATTTTAAAACATTTTAAAATTTTGAGACAGAATTTTGTTAAGTTGCCCAGTCTGGGCTCAAAGTGGTGATCCTCCTGCCTCAGCCTCCAGTATGGCTGGAATTACAGGTGTATGCCACCCACATGACAGATCTCCTCTTTCCTAATGCTTACTAGCCCTGTAAGACAGGTAGCATCAGAAAAGGATGTTCAGAGAAGTGTAGGAAGTTGCCTGAAGATGCACAGCTTAATCAGCGCCCAAGATAGGATTCAGGTCCATTGAGTATCAAGTCTGGGATTTCATCCCTTTGGCCTTTTGGCCCTTCCTTTAAGCCTCAAACCACAAAACAAGAGCCCAGAATTCCCATGGACAAAGGCTGCACACTTTACTGTGTCTTATCACCTTTCTCCTACTTTTAGAGGTCAACCTGGACTGTTTTCTTAGTTTAGAATCTTGTCTGATTCATCTTAAAATCAGACATGTGAGGGAAAATGTAAATCACCAGTGTCTCCCTTCCACCCCTGCCCTGCCGTTCCCCTGGACCTGGGTCCTAAAGTACTCTTACTGCCTTTTGTTCCTCTCCATGGGGCCTGCCTACACCCTCACGCTGTGCTTCTGTGAAGTGACTGCAAATACCAGCAGCTTTTTAAGTGATATTTTTCCAAGCAGTGAGCCTGAGATTACACATCTGCGCCAGTGGTTACTGATGTTGTGAGTCACCCGATTCATTTCTGTGACTGAATGAGACTTTTAGCTTAACTGCTGCCTTTTAAAGGGTCCATGCTTCAGTTTTTCCAAATACATGCAAGTCTAATATGGGGAAAATGTGGTTCCAAGGAAAAGTTAAATTTTCTTCATGGGAGCCAAAAATTTTCCAGGGAAGAAAATATGTAAATCCTATGATATAATTGAGTGGTTTTCAAAAAAATTTTTTTTCCATGGATGAATCCTTTTGCAGAGGCTACTTAGGTTGACGTTCAGTGTACAAAACATCAAAAGCCGAGCTTGTGAGAGAGGAGGAGGAAGAGGAGGAGGAGGAGGAGGAGGGATGAGGGTCACTCAGTGACACACTTTTCTTCATTCCCTCACTACCCACCTCTCTCTGAAACTGCCACTGAGTGTATCTAAGTAGATCCCAGCTTCAGAACTGCTGAAAGCCCTGGCTTGGGAAGTCAGGAACTTGAGCCTGAGTCCCATAGCTATTTTTCCCTACTATGTGACCTCAGGAAAGTTAGCAGTATTCTGTGGATCTGTTTCCCCCCCTAGGAAATAGCATGACTGGACTGGACTAAATACAGCTGGCCCTAATACCCATGGGGGATTGGGTCCAGCATTAGCCTCCTTCATACATGGACACCGAAATGTGTGGATGCTTAAGACCTTTATATAAAATGGCATAGCATTTGCATAGAGCCTATATACATCCTCTCATTTACTTGAAGCCATCTCTAGATTACTTATAATACCCAGCACAATATAAAGAATAATATTGTATTGTTTAGGGAATAATAAAAAAAAGTCTGTACATGTTCAGTACTCATGTAATCCTCTCTCTTTTTTCTTCAGTACCAGGGATTGAACCCAGGGTCTTCACACTCCAGCCCTTTAACAGTTTTTATTATACATTATTATTGTTGCTATTATTATTATTATTATTATTATTATTATTATTTTGAGTCAGGATCTTGCTAAATTTCTAAGTTGCCCTGTCTGAGTTTGAACTCATGACCCCTCTGTCTCAGCTCCCAGTGTACTGGGATTACAGATGTGTGTCACCATGTTCTTTCTCAGGGGAATTCTGTCTCTGTCTCTGTCTCTGTCTCTCTGTCTGTGTCTGTCTCTGTCTCTGTCTTTCTGTCTCTGTCTCTCTCTCTCTCTGTGTCTCTCTCTGTGTCTCTCTCTCTGTGTCTGTCTCTCTCTGTCTCTCTCTCTCTCTCTGTCTCTCTCTCTGTCTCTCTCTCTCTGTCTCTCTCTCTCTGTGTCTCTGTCTCTCTGTCTCTCTCTGTCTCTCTCTCTCTCTCTGTCTCTCTCTCTCTCTCTCCAGCCTCACTTTGTAGTTCAGGCTGGCATTAAACTCATTTTGTAGCCCAGGCTGGCCTCAAACTTGTGGTGATCCTCCTGCCTCAACTTCCTGTCCTCAATATTTTCTATCCAAGATTGGTTAAATCCTTGGCTATTGAATCCAAAGATATGGAGGTCTGTCTTTCCTAATTTCTTTTGAGAGCTAAGATTCTGTGCTCTCAGGGAAAACTGAGTCAACAATGGGAAACCATTTGACATGGTTAATTTTTGAAAGAAGAAACTTATTTGAGATGATCTAATAACAAAAATATTCTTCTTAAAAGTATTTAACAAGAGCTGGCAAGACAGTTTAGTGGACTAAGCACCTGCACAGAGTCCGGGGTTCAATCCCTGGCACCACAAGCTTCTTAGCCAGCCCCTCCACAGGGCACACTGAGCTGGCAATCAAGATCAGGCATGGTGGTGTGTGCCTATAATCCCAGTGCTGGGGAGGCTGAGGCAGGAAGATTGTTGTGAGTTTGAGACCAGCTTGGGCTACAAAGTGAGCTCAAGGCCAGCCTAAACTGCATAGTGAGACCTTGTCTCAAAATGACAAAAAAGGGCCAGCTAGATAGCTCAGCGGACTAAAGCACCTGTTTAGGTAGAGTGCAGTGCCCAAGGTTCAATCCCTGGCGTGCTGTGCTGGCCCCATCCCTGGGGTACACTAAGACAGCAATTGAGACTGGGCATGGTGGCATGTGCCTGTAATCCCAGCACTTGGGATGCTGAAAACAGGAGAATAACTATGAGTCTGAACTATGTAGTGAGACCCTGTAGACCCTGTACCAAATACATTTTTAAAAAAGGGTATTTAACAAATAGAAATACTGTGAACCTCCCAGCATGAATGGACAGAAAATGACAAAGGGATCGGCCTCCTTTACTTTGTTATTAACAACCAGGTTAAAGATATCCCCTGCTGTGTCACTGGCATAATGTTGGCAGCCCATTCCCTATGAGAGGCACCAAGTGATAAAATGTAAAAACTAAACATTAATATAAACAATTACTAACACAAGAATTTCCTCATTTGTTTTTGTTTCTGGTGGTGCTGGGAGTTGAACCTAGGACTTCCTGAATGTTAGACAAATGCTTGACAGCACTGAGTTAAGCCCTTTCCAAAAGATTTTTAGAAAATTCAACATACATATAGCTGGGATGACCACTGGTCTTGCTTTACATAGACAGAGATTTCCTGGGAAGCAAGATTTTCAGTACCAAAGCCAGGAAAGTTCTAGGTGAACTAGGATGAACTGGTCACCCTATATATTGCACTTTCTATGTGCAGACACTGTCTCATTTAAAAAAAATTTTTTTTAAATTTATGTATGTATGTATGTGTGTGTGTGTGGCCAGCTCAGCCCACCAGGGGGCGGGGCTGGCTGGCATGTGGTGCTGGGGGATTGAACCGCGGTTCCTGTGCTTTGCTAAGCTTGTTCTAAGTAGGTGCTTTAGACCACTGAGCCATCTCACCAGCCCCCACTGTCTCATTTTTCACATACTAACTTTTCCAATCTGTACCACAACTGTATGAGTTTGGTACTATTATTGTCTTAATTTTATTATTGTCCCATAGGAGAATCTGAGGTTCAGAGAGGTTACATGGCTTTTCAAGGCCATGGAGACGTTCAGAGGCAGAGCTGGGATGAAAACCCACTTAAAGCTTCTACTTTATGCACCACCATATCTGTAATCTCCGTGCTCTAGAGGCTGAGGCAGAAGGGTCATGAGTTCAAGACCAGCCTAGGCTGGAGAGCAAGTTTGAAGCCATCCTGGACTGCTTAGGGAGACCCTGTTTACTGAAAATCTAACCAACCAACCAACCAAACCAACCAACCAAACCAAAACTAAAAGTCACAAACAAAACCAAACATTAGTCTTGATTCTAGAGAGGAACTGATAACAGTTATACCACACCATCTTGCTCCTAAATTTCATCTTTGGTGAGTCACAGGGCCACGGCTAGTCTTTGCCCAAGGCCAGCTGAGTCTCTGTGATACTAAAGGATCCAAAGCTTCTCTAGCCTTTGGCTTTCCGCTCATTGAAATGATCAAGCTGTCCTGGAATATGGTCTCTCTAGCTTTTATTAAAAAAAATAAAGCAGTAGAACTTGTCAGATAATTTTACTGAGACAATATATAAAACAGATCTTAGTCCCAAAGTTTATAACTTTGGCATTTAGCTGAAAATTCTTCCTCATGTGCAGAATCCTTTAAACTCCACCTCCTAGCCTGAGGGTTCCTGAAGTAGAGTGTGAAAGCTTGCAGTATAATTATTCTCTCAGGATGCTTTGGACTTTAAAATTAAATATATTTAATTCAAACATTTCATTTGTTTATGCTGCAAAAATGTTTATGCTTGAGTCACACATAATTTGCCAGGCGACAGGCTAGACCAATTTTGTTCCAGTGTGTCAGTGTTGTCATTTGGGACTGGATAATTCCTTGTGGTGTCTTTTGCTTTGTAAGATGTTTAACAGCACCCCTGCCCCCTAGTTATGACAATCTAAAATGTCTCTAGACATTGCCAAATGTCCTCTGAGGGTAAAAGTCCTCCCTGGATAAGATTTGTTGACCTCAACTCAAAAAAAAAAAAAAAAAGTATCGCTCATTATATGACCTCATGTTCTGTGAGGAGAACAAATACATTGGGGAAAAAAATGATTAGCAAATATAAACGATGATAAATATAAAATGGTGTGATGAGGTGGGGGGGTTGCTTGGAGGGTTTCTTCAGAGTGGGTGGGCAGCAAAGGCTAAGAAACAGGATAAGCTGAGCTTACAGAAGCATCAGGATGGAATCCAGTGTGGTAGGAAGACTGAAGATGAGCAGACAAGGGAAAGGCAAGCCAGAGTTGGGAAACAGAAGGACGAAAGGGAAAGGGGGACCAAATCGCTAAAGGCCTCATGGATCAGAGGAGGGAGGTTGGATGTGGATTTCATTTCATTTGTTTGGTTATTTATTTATTTATTTATTTATTCATTTATGGTACAGGTGATTGAACCCTGGGCTTTTGAATTAAGCTACTTCCCCAGCTCTTTAGTTTTAGTTTTTATTTTGAGGCAGAGTCCTGGTCATTTGCCCAGCTGAACCTGAACTTGTGAATCTCTTGCCCTAGGCTCCAGGTTAGCTGGAATAGCCTTGTGCAGTGGTGCACACCTATAACCCCAGTGTTTGGGAGGCTGAGGCAGGAGACACCATTAGTAAGACCAGTCTGGACTACATAGTTAGTTCAAAGCCAGATTAAACTACATTCTTTTTTTTAAATTTTAGTACAGGGTCTACGGGTTCTACAGGATCTCACTACATAAATCTGACTCATAGTGATTCTCTTGTTTTTAGCCTCCCAAATGCTGGGTTTAGAGGCATGCACCACCATGTCCAGTTTCAATTGCCTTTCAGCTCACCCAGGGGGCGGGGTGGTGGTGCACAGCACTCTGGGGATCAAACTCTGGGATTGTAGCCTGCATTATCATACTCAAATTTTTATTTTTAAGGTTTTTTTTTTTGTGTGTGTGTGTGTGTGTGTGTGTGTGTGTGTGTGTGCGCGCGCAGGGTTTCACTATGCAGCTCGAGATCATAGTGATCCTCCTGTTTATAGCCTCCCCAGGGGGCCGGGGAGATGGCTCAGTGGAATAAGTGCTTCACTGGCAAGCGTAAGGGCCTGAGTTCAATCCCTGATTCAGCAAAAAAAAAAAAAAAAAAAAAAAAAAGCCTCCCCAGCCCTGGGATTACATGCGTGTGCCACCACGCCTGGACCCCGTCCCTGGCTCAGGGTTGCTGGGCGCGGGCCCATGTGGCATGAGGTACTGGGTATCGAACCCCAGTCCCTGAGCTTGCCTAAGTAAGCACTTAGTTTGCTGAGCTATCTCACTGACCCTTGATTTTATTTTTTAAGATATGAGCATTTACTATATGCTGAGTTTTAGCCTAGATGCTGAAAATACAAATGGCGCTAAGGTAATTTACTTGAGAAGCTACAGAGGGTGAGGCTGTTAATTCACTGAGGGCTCAGTCCAGGAAGGCTTCATGGTAGAGGTGATGTTGGAGTTCACTTTGATGTAGGAATGCATATTGGTCCTGTGAAAAAAAGGGAGCAATGGAGATCGCCTTCACCAACATGTGCAAGTGATTCTCTCTGTAAAAGTGTCAGATTGTTGAGTTCTGGATCCTGTTGCTAGTCATGCTGGGACCCAAGGATCTCTGCTTAGCCAACACTGTGATGTTGGTAAGAGTAACCCTACTTTGAGAATGATGTCATTTGCACCACTTGTCTGGTGGGTTGTGAATGTCTTGTCAAATGTCATTCCAGTTGGAAAGCATTCACCAAATCTTGCTTTGTTCTTTCTTTCTTCTT
>NW_004524806.1:2147991-2158200 GCF_000260255.1 Octodon degus
CACTAAGCTATATCCCTACCCCTTCTTAATTTTTAGTTAAATAATTAACTTATTTGTTCATTGATTTTTGCTGGCCTTGAACTCCCTATGCAGCATAAAGTGACCTTGATCTCAGTAGTCCTCCTGTCTCAGTCTTTTGAATTCTGGGATTGCAGGTGTGCACCACTACAATTGACTTTCTTTTCATTTTTAATTTTGAGACAAGATCTTGATAAGTGTCAAAGCTGCCCGGGCTGAGCTCACACTTGTGGCTTTCCTGCTTCTGCTTCCCGGAGTATGTGTGGAGTTGTAAGTGTGTCTCCCCGTGGTTGACTACTGAGGGTCTTTTCTGTGTCAGCACCCAGCGATACAAGAGAAAGGCAGAACGACCCTGTTTTTGCCTCTGTGTATCTCCATTTACCTCCTATCTTCACTCAAAAAAGGAGATGCAACAGATGAGTGATTCTGTCAGAGTTTCTCAGTTTAGGGAGGTCCATGTGCCTGAGTACCTAATCTTGGCTTGGGCATTGCCAATCCAGTGCTCTCACCCTTCTTGCGCTCAGGGTGTCTTTCCCAGGAGCAGATCTCTGCTCCTGCCATCTGTGGAGCCAACATCCACCAACTTGGAAATCAGCTCTGACTCACACACTAGGTGGAGCTACGTGAAGCTGATCAGGCCAGGTGCCAAAAGGGCTGGGGAACAGAATATACACAGAAGGCCACAAATGTTTAAATACCACAGCTTGCTTTCCTCAACATGACACACATGGAAAAGAAAATCCAACAAAAATGTGCAGTCTACAGGAAATACATTAGTAACCACAGGCTTCGTGGCTAGGGGCTCTTGCCAGAATGGGCTGGTATGAGGCAGGCACCAGGGATCAGAGTGGGCCTGACTGCTAGAAGTGAGGCAAGGAGCCTTTTTTCTCTGAAATTCAAGCTCTTTTTCTTTCTTCTGTGGGTATTTTTTTTGCAGCTGAGACGCCCCTTCTAGCTGTACTTGTGGGGAAACCTGTAACTCTGTAAACTTGTAATCAAGTATCTAATTGTGTAAGTGATAACTGTGTAAGGGACTAAGCGGGTAAATGGGTAAACATGAGATGGGATCAACAGACAACCAAGTGAGTATGTAACTGTGCTAGCATGTAAGTGTAAGTGTGTAGAATGTAATGTGAAAGAAGATAAGCGTGTAAGTGGGGAAATACACTATGCCAGGATACAGGTGGGTAAGCCTACACTTGAATAACAGGGTCAAGTGTAATTATCCAGGCAGAAAGGCTGTAAATAAACAAACATGTAGGCAGATAGTCTTCTTCATGGGTAAGCAGGAAAGTCTGCAAGCATTTGGCCAGCTGCTCCAGGCAAGACCTGCAGCTCCCATGGGCTGCACACAGGGTGCTTTCAGACCTTTAATCTGTCTGTCTGTCTGTCTGTCTGTCTGTCTGTCTGTCTGTCTCTGTCTCTGTCTGTGTCTCTGTCTCTGCCTCTCTCTGTCTCTCTGTCTCTCTGTCTGTCTCTGTCTCTCTCTCTCTGTCTGTCTGTCTCTCTCTCTCTCTTTCGGCAGAAGCGGGGATTGAGCTCAGGCAAGCACTTATTCTATTGAGCTATCTCCCTGGCCCCCAGACCTTTAATCTCATCACCATTTGGCCCTCTAAAGTGATAAAATTTAGAGGGTTCTCAGCACAAATGGCCTTAGACCATTCGGGATTCTGTTCCTACTCACCACAATGCCAGGCAGGACACACAAAGCTTCAGTTCGTCAGTATGCCACAGGGCGAATTTCTCAAAGTAATCTTGGTGTTCATGTATGAAGATAAATGTTTCTTTTCTTACCAAATTAAATACTCCATATATCTTAGAGAAAAATTTAAAATTGGCCCTCCAAATGTGTTATTTTATCAGGGTCAATATTTCTTAGGACCAATTAAGATTGGTAGGTAATATGTGTATTTTAAGAAGTAAGTTGACCCACCTCGGAACTGATGCTTCTGTGGGTAACTTGATTTGCTGGCAACAATGATAGCTGTGACTTCCTGGGTCATCACAGTCTCCATTCTACAACCAGTACACTGGAGGGTGGGAAGCTGGGGGTGTGTGGTTCTGTCCAACCACAGTGGAAATAGCAACAGACTCCTGCATTTCTCTGTTCTCCGCTCAGCAGCATCGGGAGACCAAGCCCAGAGGCTTTTGCCTGCCCTTATTCCCATAGAAGACCTTCAGCAGGTGCACAGAACAGCACCTCTTCCCTCAAATATGCCACCAATAAAGGTTGATGAGGAGACTCAGCATCAATAAAGGAATGAAGCTAACTGGGTGTGATGGCTTATGTCTATAATTCCAGCATTCTGGAAGGTTAAGATACAAAGAATGCAAGTTAGCCCAGTCTGGCAACTTAGTGACATAGCACGACCCTGTCTCAAGTTAACAATAAAATAAAATAAACCTTGGATTCAATCCTTAGTACTAAATGAAGCAATTTAGAATGGCATTGCAAGGGCACAACAAACACTACACAAAAAACACACACTTTAGAACTAAAGCCTACAGTAGTAGGCCAGAATTGATACCTAAACAAGGTGACTAAGGTGACTATCTGACAAAATATGAAATTTCAATAGGATCAAGAGACTTCTTATGGGCTAGGGAGATAGCTCAGCAGCATAAGAGTCTGCCTGGTAGGAGCAAGGTCCCGAGTTCCATCCCTGGTACCACACTCACTCACACACACACACACACACACACACACACACACACACAGTTTCCTCATATGTATTGTAATGGGAACTAGAGACATTACATGTTAGCTTTTTTTCTGTATATTTTTTAGATAATGTCTCACTATGTTGTTCAGGATAGCTTTTTTAAAAAAAATGTATTTGGTACAGGGTCTAACTACACAGCTCAGAGTACGCTGTGACGGCGATCGAGACTGGGTGTGGTGGCGTGCACCTGTAATCCCAGCACTTGGGAGGCTGTAAATGAGAGGATCACTACAAGTCTGATCCATTCAGTAAGATCCTGTCGACCCTGTTCTAAAATAAATAAATAAATAAATAAAATAAAATATTTTAGGACTTTTTTTTTTTTTTTTTTTTTTTTTTGTGGCACCAGGGATTGACTCCAGGACCCTGCAATTGCCAGGCAAGCACTTATTCTACTGAGCTATCTCCCCACGCCCTGTTTTCTTCCTTTTTTTAAAAAAAATAATAAAACAGAAATGATACAGAATTTCACTAAACAAGACAATAGGAATTCAACAAAGGTTGTTATATTGAATATTATCTTCAAATTAGTTGTTCAGATTGCCAGATATAAGCATGCAAATTTGGTTAAAAAAATTAAAAAGAAGAAGAAAAAAGCATTATTGTTCCTTTCAGTGTACCAGTAGAAATCAGCAGTACAATTATCTCAGATATCCTGTATGTATATACATATATATTTCCCTTTTCCTTCCTCCTTTCTTTTCTCCTTTCCCTTATCCCAGTTGTTCCTTCCCTTTGGGCAGTTTTTCTCTCTTTCACAGTATCTATTGTACCTTTCCAATTTTATTTACTTTCAGGTTTTTACACCAGGGAGACAATAAAACGTTTACACACACGGGTCTGATTTATGCCATTATGGTCTCTAGTTGCATCCACTTATATCTGTAAGTCTTGAGTTTATCTTTTTTTATAACTGAGTAGTATTCCATTCTATAAAAATACCACATCTTTTTAATCTATTCCTCAGTTGAGGGGTATTTGGGTTGTTTCTACAATTTAGCTATGATAAATTGCAATGCTATAAACATAGGTGAACATATGTTGCTGTGTGTCTCAGCTATTTTTCACCCATTGATGGGACAAAATACTCAATGCCCAAATTTAAGGAAGGAAAGGTTTATTCAATTCACAGCGTGTGGAGTTTAGTCTATACTTGGCTGGCTCCTAGGCAGAGTGGCACATAGCAGAGGGCAGCAGTTCATGGCACAGAAATCAGTGAAGAGCAAAGAGAAGGGCAGCATCTATGGCTTCTAGCCAGCCTCTGTCTCCTCCTTATATTATAAACAAGTTAACCTGGGGCTGGGAGTGTAGAACTCACACAATGTCCTTGTCCTCCTCTTGCACAGGATGAGAATGTTTGCAAACTAAGAATCCTGGCTCTCTGCTGAGTCACTTAGTTAAACTTTTAAACTTCTCAAGTTGACACAATGTATCAACCAGTACAATCCACCCCTTGTCAACTTGGCAACCAGACATTTCCTTAAACCAGTTTTTAGGTATATAGACATGCTTACTAACATTTTGCAATTTGAAAATTGTATTATATTAGAACCATGACACTTTGCCCTTGTACAAATGAAAAGTTAAACACTTTCAAAATTCAGTTGCACAAGAAAAACATTACCATTCCAAGAGTTAAAAGCAGCAGGTTACAAAGCATTGGGACCAATGCAAATCCAAAATCTAGAAGGGCAAATATTAAGTTCTATAGTTCCATGTGGACATCTGAAGTAATCTGTAATGAGTTGTGAGCTCTGAAAGCCTTATATGGCTCCACCCCATGACTCTTCTGCTGGTAACTCCCGTGGCTTCTTTCTCAGGTCTGCTTTGCTCCCTTTTTGCAGCTTTTCTTAAACAATCCAGACTTTTTTAAACTTTTGAGGTTTCCATTGAATAGGCTTCTCACAGCTTAATACACTGACCTCTCAGGGGCACATTGCCTGGCCTCACAGGCCTTCTTTTGAAATCTAGGTGGAAACCTTTTTAACCTCAGAACTTCTGCATTGTGCAACTTCCTAAAACCAATGCTGTATGGATGATGCCAATTTCTGCTGCCAGCTAAAGCATTAACCAGGCTTTTTTCTCTCTTGGCTCTAGGGGTCAAGTGCCTGGATCGCTGAGCACTTTGACCCTGATTCTGAGGAAAGGTTCTCTGTGCTGGCACCATTCTGGAACCTGGTGTGGCTTCTCTCTTCATCCTGGAACAGGGGGCTCTGTGGCTTTCTCCTCAAAGCAAAGTCTGACATTTGCAAGTCTGACAATGCAAAAGATGCAGACCTGCCATCTCCTGTATTGCTCTCAGTCCATCCTTTCCATTTGCTTGTTCTTTCCCAGCAATGGAGATCCTTTCAGCTCTATCTTTGCATTCCAAAAAATTGACATTTTTTTTTCTGGACAAACAACATTTTAAATCATCCTGCTGGGCTCTTTGTTCTTGATTCTCAACAGAAATCTGGCTATAAGCCGCCAACAACAACCATGCTGCTGCTTCCATATTTGACTGCTTTGAGATTTCTTTTGTAAGATTAATCAGTCTGTGGCACTTACTCTCAGTCTCAGGCAAAGTCTCTGGATATGAACAAAATGCAGACAAACTTTCTGCCAAGCCATAACATAAATCATCTGCAGTCTAACAACCAATGTAAGGGCCAGCCAAAAAGCTCAGTGGATTAAAGCACCTGCAAGCAGGTACAGGGACTGGGGGTTCAATCCCAGGGCCTGCTGTGCCAGCCCCACTCCCAGGGCATGCTGAGACAGCAATTGAGACTGGGCATGGTGGCACACACCTGTAATCCCAGCTCTTGGGAGGCTGTAAAAAGACAAATCACTACAATCTAATAGTGAGACCCTGAACATCCTGTAGACCTTTCCTTAAAATACAACAACAACAACAACAACAAATAATGTAGTCCTTCTTCCTGGGAGAAACCTCCCCAGCCTGGTCTCTACAGGCAGGATTTCTATCAGCATTCTGGTCTTCTGAGCTCTGACCAGAATCTCTTATACAGAAAAGCTGAAGGCCTTCCAGTTCTTTGCTAGTAGGTTACCTATCGAAACCTTTTCTAGCTCTTCCCATAAGCAATTCCCAAAAGTTTGAAATCCACATTGTCAGGTAGAGTTACAATAATGACCCCACTTCTGGTACCAATTCTTTTTTTTTTTTTTTTTTTTTTGGAACTGGTGATTGAACTCAGGCTTTTGCACTTGCCAAGGAAGCACTTATTCTACTCAGCCATTTTCCCAGGCCCTGGTACCAAATTCTGTCTCAGTTATTTTTCACTTGTTGCTGGGACAAAATACCAGACACTCAAAATTGAGGAAGGAAAGGTTTGTTTAGCTCACAGTTTGTGGAGGTTTTAGTCAATAATCTGCTGGTTTCCAGGTAGAGTGGCACATGGCAGAGAGCAGCAGTTCATAGCTGCAGAAAACAGTGAAGAGCAAAGGGAAGAGCAGCAGCTGAAGCTTCTAGCCAGCCTTTCTCCCCACATTTATTTATTTATTTATTTATTTATTTATTTATTTATTGCATTTTAGAGACGGGTCTACAGGGTGCTCAGGGTCTCACTACTAAATCAGACTCATACTGATCTGCCTGTTTACAGCCTCCCAAGTGCTGGGATCACAGGTGTGAGCCACCATGCCCAGTTTCAATTACTGTCTCAGCATGCCCTGGGGGTAGGGCCAACACAGCAGGCCCAGGGAATGAATCCCTGGCCCCTGCATCTGTTTGCAGGCACTTTAATCTGCTGAGCTATCTGGCCAGCCTTCTCCCTTCCTTATATTATAAACAAGTTACCTTGGGCCTGGGGATGTAGAACTCGCATAATGTGCATGCCCTCCTCTTGCACAGGATGAAGATGTTTACAAATTAAGCATCCTGGCTCTCTGCTGAGTTGCTTACTTAAGCTTTTAAACTTCTCAAGTTGACACAGTACATCAACCAGTACATTGTGGTATGATGTTTTCAGTTCTCCTGGAAAAATACCCAGAGGGGAAATAGCTGGGTCGAATGGAACCTCTAATCCTAGCTTTGAACAAACTCCACACTGATTTCCATAATGGTTGTACCAGTCTACACTCCCAACAACAGTGGAGAAGGATTCATTTTTCCTGACATCCCCTCCAGTATTTGTTATTCCCCGGCCCTACAGTAGCTTTATAGTATAATTTCAAGTCAGGAATTGTGATACTTCCTGCCTTTCCTTTGTTTTGCCAAAGTTACTGGTTGACTTTTTTTTTTTTGTGGTATCAGGGATTGAACTCAGGACCTTGGGCTTGCCAGGCAAGCATTTATTCTACTGAGCTATCTCCCCAGCCCCTCTGGTTGACTTCTTGCTGACAGCCATTCTTTCTGTGGTGAAATGGAATCGCAGTGTTATTTTAATTTACACTTCTTCAGTGACCAGTTATGTTGAACATTTTTTCTTGAATTTATTTGCGATTTGTATTGTTTCACCTGAGAAATGTATATTCATCTCAGATACTCATTTTTTAATTAGGTCTTTGAATTTTGGAGGCCTTTAAAAATTTCTTTGTATGTTCTAGATAGAAGTCCTTTTTCTAAGGGACAGCTGGCTAAAAGGTTTTCCTAATTCATAGGTCTTTTTACTCTGTTGGTAATTTCCTTTGATGTGCAAAAACTTTTTAATAAGAAGAGATCCCAGTTGTTGATTTTTTGAAATATTTCCTGTGCAGTTTGGTTTTTGTTCATGAACTCTCTCCCTATCTCTACGTCTTCAAGATTTTTACCTACTTTCTCCTCCAGTAGACTTGAGTATTTCTATTTTAATAGTTAGATCTTTGATCCATTCTGACTTTGGTTTAGTGCGTGGTGATAGACATGAGTCCAATTTTCAGTGTTTGGCATGTGGATAGACAATTTTTCTAGCACAATTTATTAAAGAGGCTATCTTTCTTACTGTGAACATATTTGGCCCCTTTGTAAAAGGTAAGGTGGCTAACTAAGTCTGTTTGCAGTTATGTCTGCATTTTCTAATCTCTTCCACTGATCCTGAAGTCTGTGTTTTTTTTGACAGTACCATGCAGATTTTATCACGGTCACTTTTTTTTTTTTTTTTTTCGGAACAGGGTATTGAACTCAGGTCCTTGTGCTTGCCAGGGAAGCGCTTATTCTACTGAGCCATCTCCCTGGCCCTACTCTAGCTTTATAGTATAATTTCAAGTCAGGAATTGTGATACTTCCTGACTTTTCTTTGTTTTGCCAAGGATTGCTTTTGCTATTGTAGGTTTTTCTAGTTTCAGATAAATTTTAGGAATGTTTTCTCTAGATCTATGAGGTATACTAATAGTATTTTAATTGAGATTGCATTGAATCTGTATAACAGTTTCGGGAGTATGGCCATTTTCACCATGTTGAGCCTTCCTATCTTCACTGTATAGATCTTTTACTTGCTTTGTTAGATACATTCTTAAGTATTTCTGGGTTTTTTGGATGCGATTGAAGTTTCCCTAGTGTGTTAGTTGATATATTGTGTCAACTTGGCTGAATCAGCTCCGGCAGTTCTCAGCGTGGGGGCCTAGCCCTGCAGGTGGGGAGGGCCCAGGAGTTGAGGAAGGCTTCCGGCAGCCCTGCCCGACTTCCTCCCGCCTTGCCCCACCTGGGGTGGAGAAGTCCCAGTCTTCGGAGGAGCTTGACCTTGGCAGCTGTGCCACACCACTTTGCAGGAGCACTAATCTTTACTGTGGAGCATCGATCTTTGCAGTCAGCATAGAAGGAAGAGAGAGGCTTGATGGATGCCGCAGCTGCTCCTCCTCTGCTCTTCATTGTTTTCTGCCGCATGAACTGCTGTTCTTTGCCTTGGAGCCAGCGGAATATGGACTGAACCCTCCAGTAACTTTGAGCTCGATAAACCTTTCCTTCGTTCATTTTGAGTGTCGGCTATTTGTCCCAGCATTGAGTAAACAGTAACTAAGACACCTAGTTTCTCTCGGTGAATTTGTTGTTGTGTACAGGAATGCTATTGAATTTTGAATGTTGACTTTGTATCCAGCTATGCTACTGAATTTGGTTATTAAATCTAGAAGTCTTTTGGTGGAGTTTCTGGGGTGTTCTATGTAGAGTGTCATATCATCTGTGAATAATGATAATTTCACTTCTTCCAGGAATTGTTATGTTAAAGGCAAACAAAGTAGATACATGAGCAAAGAAGACTACTAGAGACAAAGAAGGACATTACATAATGATGAAAGTGTAGTCCTCAAAGATGATATAGCCATTCTAAATGTATGTGTACCAAGCATCAGAGTTGCAATGTACATAAATAAAACTGACAGAATTGAATGAAGAAATGGAGAAATTCACAATTATAGTTGGAAACTTTAATACCTAATTCTCAGCAATTCAAGAACTACTAGTCAGGAAACCATGTATACATATATATTCTATGTACATATATGAATATCATTAGTTAAAAGAATCTAATAGATGTTTATAGAATGCTCTACCAAACAACAGCAGAATATATATTCTTTTAAAATGTCCAAGGAACATTTACCAAGAAACACACACCATGTTCAGTGTCATAAAAAATTTTTTTCTTTTTTTTCCCCCCCTTTTTTTGGTATTTTAGGGAAGGGTCTACAGAGTGTTCAGGGTCTCACTACTAGATTGGACTCATAGTGATCCACCTGTTTACAGCCTGCCAACAGCTAGGATTACAGGCGCATGCCACCATGCCCAGTCTCAATCACCTCTCAGCATGACCCAAGGGCAGGGCCAGCATAGCAGGCCCAGGGATTGAACACCTGACCCCTGCACCTGCTTGCAGGTGCTTTAATCTGCTGAGCTATTTGGCTGGCCCCAAACCTTAACACATTATAAAAATTTATTCTGACTACAATGGGTTCAAACTTGAGATCACTAAAATAAATAACAAGAAGGCTTCCAAACACTTGGAAATTAAATTACATACTTTCAAGTAATCCGTGGATTGAAGAAGAAACATGAAGGCCATTTTTAAAAAAGTACTGAATGAAAGTAAAAATAATACAAGTAAAAGTTTGTGGGAGGTAGCTAAAGCAGTAGCAAGAGGGAAATTCATAGCACTAAATATTTAGTGCTATAGGACAGAAGAAAGTTTCAAATTAATAATTTTAGGTATTAAATCACAACACTAGAAAAAGAGAAAATAACTTATAGTAAATAGAATGATGACAATAGTAATTGTAGAAATTACTGAAATTGAAAACATAAGAAAAACAGTAGAAAATATTGATGAAGCAAAACTGTCTTTGGAGGAGAATCATTAAAACTGACAAACCTTTAAAAATATTGACAAAAAATTAGCAATATCAGGATCAAGTAAGGGATATCACAACATATTATAACTAGTAGAAGAATAATAGGGAATACTACAAACAACTTTATACTATTGCTGTTAGGAGAAATAGGACAGTTCCTTGAAAACTATAAATTACCCAAAGTCAGCTGAAGTAATATAGATAATAA
>NW_004524806.1:2158300-2163006 GCF_000260255.1 Octodon degus
GTTGATGCCATCTGTTTCACATACTTTTGGAAGGCTTTCTCCAAAAGTCTCCTTAAAAGCATGTACCACACTCTCCATTGTCCTCAGATGGCAACATGCTCATGGTTTTTTGATGGATTTTTAAAAAAAAAAAAAGAAAAGAAAAAGAAAGTAAACAAAAAGTTATTTGGTCAAGTTATAGGTCCTTGGTTTCACCAGAGAATTTTACCTAACATTTAAAAAGCAATTAATATCAATTATTTATTTATTTATTTATTTATTTAATATATTTGGTACAGGGTCTCACTATGCAGCTTGGACTTGTAGTGATCCTCCTGTTTTCAGTCTCTCCAGCACTGGGATTACATGTGTGTGCCACCATGCCCAGTCTTGTCATCTGGGGTTGGGGCTGACATGGCATGTGGTGCCAGGGATCGAACCTCACTCCCTGGGCTTGCCTAAGCAGGTGGTTAGCCCACTGAGCTATCTCACTGGCCCTAATTAATATCAATTTTATATAAATTCTTCTACAATATAAGGTATGATGGTGATGATGATGATGATGATGATGATGTTTTATCAGGAATCCGACTCAAGACTTTGTCCCTGTCAAGCCAGCACTGTGCCACTGAGCTATAGCCCCAGCTTAACTCTTTCATAATATAGAAGAGAAAGTATTATTTGCTAACTCATTTTATGAGCTCAGTATCATGTTGATACCAAAAAAAAAGAAAGCACAAAAGAAAGCTGTAGAACAATATCTTTCATAAACTTAGACATAAAAATTCTCAACAAAATTTTACCAAATCAAATCCAGAAAAGTATAAAATTATAACAAGAGCTGGGTGTGTTGGCACACCTGTGATCCCAGTACTTGGGAGGCTGAGGCAGGAGGATTGTTCCAAGTTGAAAACCAGCCTGGGCTACAAAGTGAGCTCAAGACCAGCCTGAACTGCATAGTGAGACCCTATTTCAAAAACAAACAAACAAGCAAACAAACACAACCAAAACTAAAACCAAGTACAATTTATTCCAGATATTGAGTCTGGTTCATTATTTGAAAATTAATTAATGTAATTCAACATTATATTTAAAAATGATATAATTACAAGTCTAGCAAAACTTGAATAGTATCTGTCCAATGAGAATTACAAAGTTTTGAGAAGTCAAACAAGACCTAAATGAGTTTTTTTTTTTTTTTTTTTTGCAGAACTAAGGATTGAACTCAGGCCCTTGAGCTTGCCAGGGCAGTGCTTATTCTACTGAGCCATCTCCCTGGCCCATAACTGTGTTGATTAAATGCACTATATCAATATAGTGGGAGATTCAACATAGACATGGTGGCACATACTCAGAATCCCAGCATTCAGGAGATTTAGGCAGGAAGATTGTGAGTTTCAGGCCATCCTGGGCTACATAATAAGTCAAGCCCACCCCAAACTACAGGGCAATCGCCTGTCTCAAAAGCCCTGCCCCAGGGCATGCTGAGAGGGCGATTGAGACTGGGCATAGTGGTGTGTGCCTATAATCCCAGCACTTTGGCAGCTGAAAACAGGAGCATCACTACGAGTCCAATCTAAGTAGTGAGGCCCTTTAGACCCTATACTAAATACATTAAAAAAAAAATTCAAAGCAGTAAATCTGTCAATTCTTAAATTCATTTATAGGCTTAATAAAATTCCTTTCAAAGTTTCATCCAGTGTTTTGTTCAAAGACAGAAGTTTATTCAAGCTCCATAAAAGAAAAGGCACTAGAATTGCTAAAACAATTTTGAAAAAGAGTATAAGAGAAAGAATCACTTTTCCCAATAGTAAGGCTTACTAAATTGTTACATGATAACTCAAGGAGGGATAGATATACAGATTAATGGAACAGAATAGAGGACTCAGAAACAGATCTGTACAAATATACCAAGTTACTTTTTTTCCTAGGTATTGAACCCAGGGCTTTGTGCATGCTAACCATCATTATAACTGAGCTATACCCCAACTCCTGCCCAGTTAATTTGTGACAAAGGAACAAAAAGAATCCCATGGTAGAGAGATAAATTTTAATAAACAGTGCTGAAATAGACAAAGAAAGAAAGGAAAGAAAATTAAGGAAGGAAGGAAGGAAGGAAGGAAGGAAGGAAGGAATGAAAAAAGGAATGACATTCTAAACTTAAAAGTTATAAAAATTAAGTGGATCTTGGATTTATGCGTAAAACCTATTAAACATCTAGAAAGACAAAACAGCAGAAAAATCTTTGGGACCAAAGATAGGCCCAGGAGCTCTTAAATTTATGTGTTACTTTTCGCATTGCTAGACAAACTACCCCATGCACAGTGTTAGGGGAGAAAAGGTTTATTTACCTCATAATTTGTAGAGGTTGCAGTCCATAATTGGCTGGCTCCAAGGCAGGGTGGCTTGAGAGAACAATTCATGATGGTTGGAGATAGCAAACACAACAATCAAGAGGCAAGCCTCTGTCTGTCCCTTATACTATATGCAGGCTCCCTGTCCCAGGGTGAGTGGAGCATTCACACACTCAATCCCATCATGAATCTTTACATCAATCACAAACTCTAGATTCAGGCACCTCCATAAAAACCTGAGATGACATGAAACTTTGAGGGTGTATCTCAAAACAAAACATGACAATTTGACACCAAAAACAGAGCTCATAAGAGCTCAGGACTGTCAGGAAAAAAAAAAATCTTTTGACAAAAGCGAACACCCAGACCCATAGCTCATAGTGTACCAGTAAGGAAAGACCAATATGCATGTGCCTTGGTTCTCTGTTGATCTTCTGTGGACTATGTGGATAAGGTAAAGCTGTACATTTTGCCACTTATCAACATTGTACTAGAGGTTCAAATGGTGCAACAAGACAAATACGGAAAAGAAATTAGACACACATTTGAAAGGGAAGAAGCAAAAGTCTTCACAAATAATATCACCACAGAGGTAGGAAATGCTAAAGAATTCCTTTCTTGGCATACATGCAAACTGTTAGAACTAAGAAACGAGTTCAGTAGAGTGACAGGATGCAAATAGCAATGTACAGTGGAAAAAATTAATTGCCTTTTCTACAATGGCAAGTTAGGAAATTAAGAAAATAACTTCATTCACAGTAACATCAGAAAGAAACTTAGGCATAAATGTGTCCAAAGGATTACAAAGCTTGCACACTGCAAATTATGAAACACTGGTGAGAGAAATATCGTGAAATGGGAAGAAACTGTTCAAAGGGAAAGATAAACTGGGATGGGAGAAAGGGAAAAAGAAGGAAGGGAAAAGGAAAAAATACATATATGCACAAAATGGTTAAGATAGTTATACTACTAATTTCTCTTAGTTGAAAAGAAAGGTTTGTGCTTATATTGTTTGATCAGTTTTTCATGCCTATATCTTGTAATCAGAGCAAATACTTTGAAGGTAACAATATGCAATGTATTAATCATTGTTATTCTATTGTTTTGAAATTTTGCATCTTTTTTTTTTTTTTTTTTTTTTTTTTTTTGTCAGAACTGGGGATTGAACTCAGGCCCTTGCGCTTGCCAGGGAAGCGCTTATTCCACTGAGCCATCTCCCTGGTCCCTGTATCATTTTTATTGTTCTTTTTTGCCTTAAAATTTAAAAAATGTCTAAGCTATATGGAGATATTCATGGTCATGGACTCCATATTGTCAAGATAATAGTTTCTCCAAAATTGGTCTTTAGATTCAATATAACTTCTATAAGAATCCCAGTAGAATTTTTGCAGAAATTGTTAAATGGACCCTAAAATTTATGTGGCAATGCAAGTACCTAAGATAGCCAAAAGAACTAGAGGACTAACTAATTAAGAGAGGGAAAGGAGAAGAGCTAGGAAACAAAAGAATTTGGATGAAGAACAGCAGAAAGACTTACAATATCCAAACTCAAAATTTACTAAAAAGCGTCTGTGTGGTGCTGGTGAACAGGTAGATATAGAGCTTTTTCTTCTAGCAGTCTTGAACTAGTACTAGTACTTGTGAATGAAAACTTATTTGGAAATAGGGTCTTTATTGATATAATTAAATTGAAGTCATAGGAGACTAGGCTGGCTCATAAAGTCAATGATTGCTGTCCTTATAAAAAGAAAGAAAACTGGAAACAGAATCCAGAGGAAGAGGACAGCAAATGAAGATGGAAGCAGGACTGGAGTATGCTGCCACAAGCCAAGGAATGCAGAATTCTAGGGGCCACCAGGAGTAAGGAAGAAGGAAGCACTCCCTTAGGAGAGAGCATGACCCCGACGACATCTTGATTTTAGCTTCCTGAACCTTTGATAATTTATTACAGCAGCTCTAAGAAACTAATAGAGGGTTCATTATATAATTATTTCTACTTTTGTGTATATTTGAGATTTCTCATAATAAAAAGTTAGAAAGAACAACACATCTAGCCACCTCATTAGCCTTCAGGTTGGGGAACAGTGGGGACTGGCGGAGACTGTACTACATCCTGTACTACATAGTGAAGACTGTACTACATGCCTACTGGGGCACGTACTCTGTCTGAAAGGATTCTCTTAGCTCTGGTGATTATGGTGTCACACTTTCCAGAGTTTCCAACTTGTCATATTGATACTCTTTATTTTTTTATCTTGTCTAATTGCTATGGTCAAAATTTCCAGAGCTATATTGAATAAAATTGGCCACATTGGACATCTTTTTCTTGTTCCTGATTTTGTTTTTATCTATCTATCTATCTATCTATCTATC
>NW_004524806.1:2163861-2166383 GCF_000260255.1 Octodon degus
ATGGGGATTTAGCTCAGTGGTGCAGCACCTGCCTGGCAAGAGTCCTGAGTTTGATTCTTAGTACCCCCCCCAACCCTCCCCATCAATCAACTGTTTGATTCATTGTTTCTTTGTATTGTTTTCTTAGGCTCCATTGCATTATTTTCTGCTATGATTTTTTTTTTTAAGATAGGCTCTTGCTATGCAGATTGGGCTGACCTTGTGCTCACTTTTGTAGCCCCCAGGGTGGTCTTGAACTCGATTGTTCCCTTTTATTTTTTTATTTTTAATTTTTTTGGTGGAACTGGGGATTGAACTCAGGCCCTTAAACTTGCCAGGAAAATGCTTATTCTACTGAGCTATCTCCCTGGCCCCTTATTGTTCCCATTTAGAAGGATATAGTAACCTTGTTTGTCTCTCTTAATCAGTCTTGGCTTGAAATCCACTTTTTCTGCAAACAATAGCTGTTCCTGTCCACCTCCCAGGTGCTGGGATTACAGATGTGTGCCACCACGCCTGGTTCTGGGGCTGGCATAGTGTGCCTGGGGCTCCAGGGCAGCATGGCATGTGGGGCCAGGGATTGAACTTGGGGTCTTGGGCTTGCCCAGTAGGTGCTTATGTCTCTGAGCTATCTCCTTCACCCCTCTGCAATGATCTTTATAATTTCCTTCTTCATACAAGCTTTGGGCTTCCTCTTCTTTTTCTAGAAGTTTGAGGTTCAACACTGTGGTAGTTGGTACATTGTGTCAACTTGGTTGAATTGGCTCCTGTAGTCCTGGGGGGGCAGTGGGCAGGGTCCAACCTGGGGCGCTATTGGGCCAGCCCTGGGGTGCTATTGGTTCAACCCCAGGACTAGGGGCTGCCCCAGAGTGACTCAGCACAAAAAGTATATAAAGGAATTGAGGAAGGCTTCCTGCCTCCCTGCCCTGCTTCCATGGGGAAGCCACAGTCTTTGGAGGAGCTTGATCTTCACAGGTACACCTCTCTTCATAGTGGAGCCCCTGTCTTTGCAGTCAGCATAGAAGGAAGAGAGAGGCTTGATGAACTTTGCAGCTATTGCTCCTCCTCTGCTCTTCATTGTTTTCTGCCTCCATCAATTGCTGTCATTTGCGTTGGAGCCAGTGCAGTATGAACTGAAACCTCCACAAACTGTGAGCTAAATAAACCTTTCCTTCCTTCATTTTGAGTGTCGGGTATTTGTCCCAGCAACGAGTAAACAGTAACTAAGACAAACATTAAGTTGTTTATTTGAGCTTGCTTTGTTTTCCTGATATCGATATTCATTACTACAAATTTCCCTTGTAGGACTGCTTTCACTGTGTTCCATATGTTCCAGTTCATTGTATTGTCATTATTGTTTAACTGTAGAAACTTCTTTAATTTTGTTTACAATTCATTTGTTGCTCAGGAGTGTGTTCTATAATTTCCATGTGTTTATTAAATTCTTGCGGTTTCTTTAGCCATTGATTTCCAATTTCATTGTACTATGGACTAATAATATGAATGGGATAATTTTAATTCCTTTGCACTTACTTAAGCTTGTTCTGTGAGTTAGTATGTGGTCTGTTTTGGAGACCACAGCTAGAAGAATGTGTATATTCTAATGTTGTGGGGTGAACACTGCAGAATCCAACACTTCCATTTGGTCAAAAGTTTGATTCAGTTTTCATATTTCATTGTTAGTATTTTGTCCAGTTAATCTGTCTATTTGTGACAGTTGGATATTGAGATCTTTCAATATGATTGTATTAGTGCTTATTTGGTTTTTCATGTTCATTATTTCTGTTTTATATAGATGGGTACATTGGTCTTTGTTATATATATTTATGATTGTTATTTCTTCTTCTTGGATTGTTCCCTTTTAGAAGGATATAGTGACCTTCTTTGTCTCTTTTAATCAGTCTTGGCTTGAAATCCACGTTGTCTGCAAACAATAGCTACCCCTGCTACTTTATATTTTCCTTTTGCATGGAGTATTATTTTCCAACCTTTGCTTTTTGGTCTATGAATTTCTTTTTGACTTAAATGTGTTTCTTGTAGGCAGCATATTGTTGGATTTTCCTTTTTGATCCATTCTGTGAGTCTGTTTCTTTTGATTGATAAATTGAGACCATTAACATTAATGGTTATAACTGATACATATTGACTTATCTTTGTCATGTTATTTTCCTATTGTTGGGTCCCTTTTTTTTTCCTCTCTTCTGTTTAATTTTTTGCCTTGCTTGTTGGATTCATTCTTTTGGTGTTTATGGAATTGTAGTCCTTCTTATCTCTTTCTAGAATGTCCTTCAGAATATCTCGGAGTGCTGGATTAGAGTCCATGAATTTCCTCAAGTGTTTTTTGTTGCAAAAGTATCATTTTTTCCATCGACTTTGGAAGATGGTTTTTTTTTTCTCTATTTTTTTTTAATTTTTATTTATTAGAGAGAGAGAGAGAGAGAGAGAGAGAGAGAGAGAGAGTGGTGTGTGTGTGTGGCCAGCTCAGCCCACCAGGGGGCGGGCTGGCTGGCATGTGGTGCTGGGGGATTGAACCGTGGTCCCTG
>NW_004524806.1:2166483-2173045 GCF_000260255.1 Octodon degus
GGAAGATGGTTTTGAAGGAAACATCAAATTGAGTTTGAGGTTGTCTTCTTTTAGTGATTGAGATATCTCATTCCAACCTCGCTTGGATTTGAAGGTTTGTGTTGAGAAGTCAGCTGTGATTCTGATGGGTTTTCCTTCATGGATGACTTGTTTCTTTTCTCTAACAGCTTTTAATATTCTATTCTTACGTTGAATTTCTGAAATCTTGGCTGTGTATGTGTTCTTGTCAGGACAACAGGGAAAAGATCTAATGCAGGATACAAAATTTATAGGATTATTTTACGGTCGGTATTCACCAAAGCAACCAAATGCAAAAGAGTGTGGGAGATCTGTCCACACATTAGAGACCCAAGGAATCTAGATGAGGGTCTGAATTCCACAGACTGTTGCAAGATCCTACCTCTTCAATATGAGTGGTCTGTATGAGGCCAGCTGAAGACCTAGAGCCTGTGGCAGTTTTCTCCATGTGTCCATCTGGAAGTCTAACACCCATGACAATGTCTTACACAGGTTTGTATTGAGGATCTGTGCTGTGGAGGCCCAAAGGTGGAAGCTGAAAAGTCTGTGCCAGTGTGATGAAGGATCTGTGATGCCATCAGGTTGCAGGATCTGCACTGGAGCCAAGACGTGATGCTCAAAGTAAGGATCAGAGCTCCTGCAAGAAGACCCACAGCCATCCTCAGTAATAGCAAGAGCCTGAGCTCCTCAAACAATGAGAACAGTCAAGTTTATATCAGGAAAATCAGAACAACATGCTTCTTTTTTAAAAAAAATTTATTTATTTATTTATTGTGTGTGTGTGTGTGTGTGTGTGTGGCCAGCTCAGCCCACCAGGGGGCGGGGCTGGCTGGCATGTGGTGCTGGGGAATGAACCACAGTCGCTGTGCTTTTGCTTAGCTTGTTGTAAGTAGGTGCTTTAGACCACTGAGCCATCTCACCAGCCCCAGAAAAACATGCTTCTTAAGGAGAATGGAGAACACACCATCTTCCCCTCCAGTTCTCTTTTTATGCTGTTGGTAACAATCCTCAGGTGGGCCTTCCACACAGCAGCATGCTGATTCAGTGCAGCTGGGTATTAGAAGCTGACCATTAGTTAATCTACCACAATATGACTGGTTATAGATTCTTTTGATCATGGCTAATTTGAGTTCTATCTGCCTCACTTATCTGTGTGTGTAATTATTTTTCCCTTTTAGAGTTTTTTTTTTTTCCTGCCTGGTGCTTGTAAACAGGCTTTTTATATCATTTGTACTATCTCCTCATTTTTCACTGAATGCAATAAATCTTATCTTATTCTTCTTTGCATCATTTAGCAGCTTTGGATTGATTTCTCATGGTCCCTTGCTATTTAAAAAAATTTTTCTTTTCATGATTGTTAATTGCAAGCCTATCTTCTACATCTGAGATTCTGTCTTCACATTGGTTTGCTGTGGATAGTTTCAATGGAATTTATAGTCTCCTGGATATCTGCTTGAATCTCTTGAATCTGTGTTTTTTTCTGCCCCATTTATGTATTTGGTACAGGGTCTCACTATGCAGCTCGGACTTGTAGTAATATTCCTGTTTTTCATCCTCCCCAGTGCTGGGATTACAGGCAAGTGCCACCAGGCCCAGACTCAATTGCTGGCTCAGTGTGCCTTGGGGGGAAGGGCTGTCATGGCATGTGGGGCTGGGGATTGAACCCTGGTCCCTGCGCTTGCCAAAACAGATGCTTAGTCCTCTGAGCTATCTCATCAGCCTTTGAATCTGTTTTATGGATTTCATTTCTTTCCTATGTTGGGCACTCATGTTTTCCATCATTTTCCTAAGCTCCACTATTTTTAAAATCTATATCTTGCCTAGTGTCACTAAGTATTTTTTTTTTTCATGGTCACCACCTTTGTAGTCATCTGAGAAATTATGATATGATTTTTTTCTAAAGCCTCATTCATTTGCTTTGTTTTTACTACTGCAGAAAGGCCAGGTGGGTGACTTTAGGATTGTCCCATCTCATTGCCCCATGAATTTGCCTTTGGTGAACTGGATGTCTGAGGTTGAATCTTGTTTAAGTGTTCTCATTTTCCTCTTTCATAAACTTTTGTGTGTGTTTGAGAGAACTGTCAATTGAACTCAGGACCCTGCACTAGCCAGGCAGGCACTTATGCACTGAGCTGTATCCCCAGTCCCTCATTTCTATTTTGTTTTTATATTTTAATTCCTGAATCAATGCTTGTAAATTGCTTATGGTGAATTGCTCTTTTTCTAGAAGTTAAAACCCTTAAAAAATGACTTCTTCTCAAAGGTGTCTTCTAAGTGTAGCTGGTTTTTGGGTTTTGAGTCTGGAAGATCCTACTTCTTCAAATTCTGGGGCATGAGAAGTTGCTGTCTAGTTGTGTAGCTTCTAGTTCTTTGAGGCTGGCACACAGTATTTTCTATGATCCTCAGGCCATTTCAGTCTTGGTATACTAGGAAGAACAGCTGGTTAGAACAATTACGTCATTTTGACCAGAGTGGTACAATTAGCAATAACAATGGCATCAAACACAACATAGAAAATGACAGATTGAGGCAACCATTACTTTGCCACCTTTAACTTTATGAACTAGATTTGTGCTTATATAACACAGTCTAAAACAAACCTGAAAATTTTATGTAGTAAATAAGCACTCAATGTACCAATTTTATAATCAGGAGGAAAAAATTAAAAGGGGTGTGGTAGATAGCTAACGGGTGGGCAACTTCTTACACCCAGATGAATTAAATTAGTGTGGTGCTGGGTGCGGGAGGCCCACCTGAGGGTTATTCCCAGCAGCATAAAAGGCAAAACAGGAGAAGCTTTTGAAACACTGCTAAGGATGCTATTTGGAGAAGCTGTTGGAAGTTGCTTATTCTCTTGGGCTGTTCTGCTGGAGGACCTTGTCACACTGGCTTTCCCAATGAACTTTGGAGAAGCTTGGGTCATCATCTTGAGCACCACTTCCTGGCTCTGGAGGGGAAGATGGTGCACTCCTGAGCCTCATGGAGAAGCTTGTCAGGTTAGCTTTCCTTTTGGGAGCTCGGCTTTCCTCATTGCAGGAGGAGCTCAGGACCTCACTGTTGCTAAGGATGACTGTGGTATTTTGTGGGGAGCTGTGGTGCTTACCTTGAGTATTGCTTCCTAGCTCCAGTTCAGATCCCTCATCCTTCTGGCATAGACTTCCTAGCTTGCACCACTGACGTTCGGGCCTTTCCAGCACAGATCCATGAAGTGGGATCTAGGCCCTCAGCTGGAACCTTTAGTGTTTATGTGTGTGGGGACAGATTTCTCACACTCCTTGTATGTTATTCTTTGGGTGATCCCTTATAAACTAATATTATAAAATATATTCTGTATTATATTGTTTCCCTTGCAAAAACCCCAAACCATGACAAGGGATTAGAGGAAAATTAGAGAAATAAAAGAAGAGGAAGATATTAGAAGAAAGCTGGAGTACAAAGGAGGATCACACAAACTTTGGGAAACTGGTCGAGGAGACAAGAGGGAAAGAGAGAATAAAGAAATAGAAGGAAAAAAAAGAAATAGAAGGAAAAAAGACCAGAACAACAAACACACACACACACACACACGAAACCACACTCACACTCATGTGGAAACAAGATAAAACAATGAAAAAAAAAGAGGGAGAAAAAATAGTTCACTCCAAGATTTGTCTGTGTTGTTTCTAGTAGACAATATGTGCAGACAGGGTCCAGATCCATTCTTACTTATCCCAGCAAATGAGCAGTAGTTTTATAGCAGGCTAGTGAATTATCTTAGTGAGCCCGCACCTTTATTTACCCTAAAGTTCAAGCTGGTTTCTGGCCATGAGGCTGAGATGAGATCCTTTTAGCCTACAGCAATCAGTGTACCTTCTGTGGGTTTGAGCTCACCTGGGAGCCACTAGATGAACTCAGCAGTTGTTCTGAGTGCTGAGTTCAATTGGCCTCATTCCAAAATTGCTCCCAGCCAATTGCCCTCTTCCATAGAATATCTGATCCCACAACACTCATCACTGCCCAGTGCAGTCCTCTTTGTCTACTGCGGTCTCCCACTGCTGCATCTCTATGGAGGCCTCTGGGGTTGCCAGCAGTTACCATGTGTTAGCAGGTTTGAACTACTCTTTCCATGCACTGAGTCCTGAATCGGGAAGAAGGCGCCACCTACTATCTCCTATGTTGAAGATTCTCTCTTTACCTTCTCTGTAGGATTCAATTCTTGCTTTAGATCTTTCTTAAGGTCCAGTTTTACTTCACTTTTCTCCTTCTCTTCCTTGTGTTGCTGTATTCCACTGTCTGGACAGCAAATCTCAGGGAGGCTCTTTCTCTGCTACTTACTACTCTGTCATCTTCCTGGAAGTCCCCAGATCTGTTGCACAGTCAAATGTCCTTGCTTTTCTCCTTAATGACAGACCTGTGGATTTCTTCTTTTCAATGCGTAGAGAACTCAGTTATATCATTTCAGTCCACTTCATTTTTCCTAGTCATAAAAGAAAGACTATTAACTCAAAGACTCAAAACTTACTCATGTGAATGACTTCAGAGGAATCAGAGACAGGAATAATGGACACATGTCAAGTTCCCAAGTGAAGCAGTACCATCAAAGGCAGGGACCGCAGTCTATTGTTAATGATCATATGGTAATCCAGATGTTGGCATCCCAGGAAAACTAATTATTTACAACAGCTATGTCACCATGGGTGTATTAGAAAAATAGAGGTCAACTATAGTGTCAAAGTCAAACTGAATATTCATAAATTCTAAGGATCTATAATGTACTACCCTTAGCCATACAAAATAATTATACTATGAACATCAAGGCAAATAAAATATTGACCAACATTAAATATCTACTGATTGGGGCAATTTTATCTCCACTAACAATAGGACACTATTCAATAGCAATAGTATAAAGTTAACTAGCTATATAGAGATTAATAAAGTCATACTAATAATGGTAGAATAGGTGGGGACCTGGAAAATAAAAAAGTAAAATTTAAAAAAATTAATAAATGGGATACAAAGAGGAGAAAAAAGTGAGATGAGGGTCCCACTGAGGAATAAAAATAAATAAATAAATAAATAAATAAATAAATAAGAAAATGGTTGCAGGAAGGAACCAACCAGAAAAGGAAGACAAATCTGAGCAAAGCAGGAAATGAAAGATAAGAGGAAAGAGAAAAATGTTGAAAGGGGGAAGAGGAAAAGGAAAAGAAAATAAAATAAAAGAGAAAAAGATACAGACTTCAAAGAGTGAGAGCCTCCAAATCTTAAAAAAAAAAAACTTGAAGAAGAAAAGAGAAAAATTAATAAAAATAGCTAAAGAAAAAATGATTGGGTCAAAGAAAAAAATTCCCTGTGTTTGAATGTTTTCTTTGCAAGATCTACAGTCTTGGCATCCAGTCAGTCATGGTTTTCTCTGCCTCGCTTTATGGCCTATGCATTTTTGAGGTACTAACCCTGCATCAAAGGACCCTCTATCTATTCATCCTGCACTGTGTTTACCATCCAAACCAAGGTATGTCTTCACTCATGCAAGGACACATGGAAAATGTGATCAATGCTCTAGTCTCTGCTGGGTGTGAGCCACAGGGAGGGGGTTCAAGTAGACTGTTGGATTTAATCTCGATACTTGCAAGCTCTAGTTCCTTCCTATGGAGGCCTGTGTTCCTCCCAGGCTGAGCTTACGCTTCTGAAGGGAAAGTCTACGTCTGGCCCATTTCCTTTTATGGGTGTCTCTAATGCAAGTCACTTTGAGAAGAGAGTGCTGGAGTTCCTGAAGTTGGTAGCTAGGTCTATACTTTTTCCTTGGGTCTCCCTGGCTTTCTGAGCTTACTTTGTTTTCCTACACGTTTTCCTCAGCCAGCATCAGGTTGGTTGGTTAGTCCATGCCTCTTCTGCCAATGCCATGGGGTAGGAAATTGTAGTAGAGCCAGTGTGAAGTTGGTGGACGGTCACACCTTTCACAGAGTGGGTGCGTCTGGTGCAGGCATGCTAGCTCACATAGCTGGTGTGTATCGTGTGTTCCACCCACTATTTCATTTCTAATTGTCTTGAAATAAATGGGATACAAAGAGAAGAAAAAAGTGAGATGAGGGTCCCATTGAGGAGTATAAATAAATAAATAAATAAATAAATAAATAAGAAAATGGTTGCAGGAAAGAACCAACCAGAAAAGGAAGACAAATCTGAGCAAAACAGGAAATGAAAGATAAGAGGAAAGAGAAAAATGTTGAAAGGGGGAAGAGGCTCTTTTCTTTCCTTCCTTCAGGAAGTTTGACTAAGGGTTTATTTACCCATTGTTTATTCTTTCAAAGAGCCAGCTGTTTCATTCATTGATTCTTTGTATTTTTTTTTTTGGTCTATATTTTATGAATTTCTGGCTTGATCTTCATGATTTCCTTTCTTCTACTAGGTTTCAGTTTTTATTGTACTTGTTTTTCTGGGACCTTGAAGTGCATCATTAGGTTATTTCAGGTGACTCCTCTGACACCTCAATTCTTCTTCTTCTTCTTCTTCTTCTTCTTCTTCTTCTTCTTCTTCTTCTTCTTCTTCTTCTTCTTCTTCT
>NW_004524806.1:2173195-2176389 GCF_000260255.1 Octodon degus
CTTCTTCTTCTTCTTCTTTTTGTTAAAGTACTTTCGTGGGGCTGGGGAAGACAACTTAGTGGTCTAAGCACCTGCCTGGCAAGCACAAGGACCCTTTGATCCCTGGTACCATGTGCTGTGCCGGCCCCAGAAATCCTGGGCATGGAGCCACCTGCCTGTAATCCTAGCACTGGGGAGGCTAAGACAGAAGGATCACTATAAATCTGAACTGCATAGTGAGACCTTTTTTTTTTTTTTAAAGTACTTTCTTGTATTACAAGATGCTCCAGGCTCATCTTGTATGTTTCCAACCTCAACACTAGAATTGGCCACTTCTCCAAAGAGCTCTGATTCTTTTCATTAGCGAATGGTATTAGAAATCAAAATCACTGGGTGTCATGGTGCATATTTGCAGTTCTAGCTACTGTGGAGGCTGAAGTAGGAGGATCATAGATTTAGGTTAGTCTGGTCATTTAGACTGTGTATCAAAACAAAAATTTAAAAAGGATTTTCTGGCTTGAATGAAGCCCTGGGTTCAGTCTACAGTACTGAAATAAAAAACAAAAGCAATGAAACCAAGATCTAGCCCCTGGGACTGTGAGTGGATATTGGAGTGTCATATATTTCAGGCCCTCTCTGCTGACAAAAAATAAAAAAAACTATGTAGATGTACATTTTACTATCCCTTTTATATACAGATATCTATAAATATTTCTATATGTAACCATATACATCTATAGTAAGATTAACCTGAGTTTTTAACTGATATATTCAACTTTGGTCCATTATCACACGGTTCACTCTAGTTTCTTACCTTGATAACTATAAGTTCCTATGTTGTCAATGAGAAAGGGATCTCTCACTATCTGGAATTCATTAATTATTTTTTCTATAATACACATATAGCTGCATCAGATTTAGTAATGTTTTCCCACATTGGAAGCTACCTTACCAACAGGAGCACAGTGCTTATATGTACTTCTTTTGCATTAAATCTACATTCTGTTCACTTCAAAAATTTTCTTAGTTAAACATTCTGCTCCTATCACTAGGGCCTTTCATTGAATTTGTTGCATACATACATGTAATTAAAATCACTGGTCACAGTCTGAATCCCTTCCTAGGATATTTTAAATTTTGGATATATTAAGGTTTATTCTCTGTCCTACATAGTTCTGTGGGTTTTAACAAATGTGATAATGTATTTTGTCCACCATTCCAATATCATACAAAATGCTTTTATTGCTCTAAAACTCTCTAGTGGTTCACTAGTCATCTGTCCCCCTAAGTCCCTGGCATTTATTATTTCACAATCTTTACAGTTTTGTTTTCTAGAATATCTTTTGATAGAATAGAATCAAACAATATGTATATCCTTCCTCATACAGGCTTCCTCCACTTACTAGTAAGCACTTAAAGTTCTTTCATGTCTTTTCACAGCTTGATAGCTAATTTTTATAATACTGAATAATAATTCATTGTTTGGATGTGCTATGGTTTGTCTATCCATTGGTCCTTTCAGAGACATCTTGGTTGCTTCCAGGGTTTGGAAATTTTAAATAAAGCTGCTACGAATATTTGCTTGCAGGGTTTGGAGTGAAATGTTGATCTGGGGAGGTCTTCAATCCTGGGTTTATGCCCTGGGGACCTACATGCTCAGCTTTCTTCAGAGGCTTGCCTTTTTTTTTTTTTTTTGAGAAAGGGTCTCACTTTATCCCAGGTTATTATAATGGAGCTCAAATGTTTCTTTGATCCTTAAGGTTCTTTAGTTCTTAGTCCAAGGCCTCAAACTGGCAATAATCCTTCTGTCTTGGCCTCCAAAGTCCTGGGATTATAGGTATTTGCCATCATGCCTGGATAGGTTTGTAGTCTTCTATTGAAGGTTCTGAAGTTCATGGACAAGCTGTCTTCCCAGCTTGAAAACAACTTTTTCTCTATTCTCAGTCCATGGCTTTAATTGCCTAATACGTTAACAACTGTTCCTGCTCCAGCTTTCCTTGGAGCACGGCATTCACATCTCATCTAATGGCCCACTGTTCATCCTTTGTCCACTTCAGCAAACTCATTGCTTTCCTTAGGCCTGAATTTAGTACTTTATTTGCTCATTTAGCAGGGACATGTGTCTCCTATCATTCAAGTCCTTCTTATGCCCCCTCATATCCAGTCAGTTATCTATTCTGTGGAAATCTCCACCTCCTCCATTCTATCATCATTGGTTCTTCTTAGAGGAAATCTTTTTATTCCTCCATCCTTTGAACTTGGTCCTTCATACAAATGAGACCCTTCCATACCTCTATGCCTTTATATAAGCTGTTTCCTCTGCTAGGGTATACTCTTTCCCTCATTAATTGGCTGGGAAATTCATTGTTTGAAATTCTTTTCAGATGTCTGTAAAGTTTTTGCTTACTTTGGTCCAAACTCTTGTTACTCATTGTGTTGTCAATAGCAGACCTACTAAATGAAGATCTGGATTTTAAATGATCCTGAGGTGATTTCTATTCAGCTAAAGTTTAAGAAGTCTTCTATATCATTTCTGACATCTAGCTTTCATTAGGATCTCAATTGCATTGTTTTGCAACTATTCATGTCAGTATTTCCCACTAGACTGAGAGGTCATGATCAGGGTCATACAGTGGTAATTAGAATGGAGCTCAGGTGTTTCTTTGATCCTGAGGATTCTTTAGTTCTTGGTCCAAGGCCAATGATGAGAAAAGTTAAAGGGAGGTTTTTCAAACTTTTATCCTTACAAAATAGTGTTAGACAGTGCATATCCCCCCCTTTTTTTTTGTAGAATGAATTTCAGTAATCAAACTGAAAAATAAAACAAAGGTTTATGTGCAAGAGATACTTCTTATAAAAAATGTAAATCTTAACTATATGGAACCATTAAAATAGTTACATATTTATATAGAAAGATTATATCACATAAAGATTAATTTTTATATTTAAAATTATAAATTATGTAATATATTTAACAAAGTCAAGCAATGTAGAACTGTATATAGGTATTAAATAAAAGTAACAGTCTATCCCTTAGCATTTGTTGGCTGATGATCTATTCTAGCATTTCTGGTACCCACATAAACAGTATTATCTTATCGGGCTGTAAGGCAGTGGCTTCTAAAGTTAGCTCAATGAAGATTTTTATTACTGTCAAAATTACCCTTAAAATACTTCATAAGATGTCAGACATTACATGTCCTGATACAATACCA
>NW_004524806.1:2176629-2183627 GCF_000260255.1 Octodon degus
GGATTACAGGCGCCACCAAGCCCAGTCTCAATCATCCATCTCAAACGTGCCCTGCAGGTGGGGGGGGGGGCAAGGCACGCCCTGGATCAAACCCTGGCCACTGCACTCTGCCTAAGCAGGCACGTTAGGCTGCTGAGCTATCAGGCTGGCCCCTTGTCTCTTTCTTTATGCCTATTTTAAAATCCTGCATCCCTGGAACCTTTAGAATAAATTAATTGTGGTGTTGGAATTAAACCCATAGCCTTCCACATAGTAGGCCAGCACTCTACCGCTGAGCCACACTCTTGATCTGTACCTTATTTCATCCAATAGCTACATAGTTCTCATGGGAGTACTGTAATTTAATGATCTTTTTCTGTTATTGATGGCAATTTCAGTTCTTTGCCATTTGTGATTACAGGCAACATTGTTTGAGTATTGTTGTACACATCCATATATTTAATTTATGAAAATAAGCTCCTTCCTACCCCCCTTTCTCTCTCCTTCTCTCTTTATTTTTCTTCCCCTTTTCCTCTTCTTCCCTCCTTTCTTCTCCATCTCTCAGAGTCTCACCTTATAGTCCATGTTGTCCTTGGACTCATTATACAGTGGAGGCTGGCCTCAAATTAATAAGGATTCTGCCTTAGCCTCCTGGGATTTCAAGTATGGGCCTGACATTCATCATGCTTGGCTGAACATAACTTATGGTTAAAAATAAGGTATATTTGTGGTTATATTTTTAAGCAAATGATATAAAAATGCATGTAAATTAAAATTAAAATTTTTAAAATTTAATCACTAAGTTCATTTTCTAAAATAAATTTTTTTTTAGAATTTAATAGAAGAAAAAGAAAAAAGCAATTCTCCCAATTCTACATTTAAGAGAAGACAGTGAAATAGTAAGAGAATGGGAACATTATGTTTTTGGTTAATAATTATTTCTTCAAATTGCCATGTAACAAAGGGTTGGCCAGATAGCTCAGCGAACTAAAGCCCCTGCTTAGGCAGGCACAGGGATGGGTTTGATCTCCAGCTTGCCATGCTGGCTCCACTCCAGGGGCGTGCTGAGACAGTGACTGAGACTGGGAATGGTGGCACATGCCTCTAATCTCAACACTTGAAAGGCTGAAAGCAGGAGGATCACTACGAGTCTCATCTGTATAGTGAGACGCTGTAGACCCTGTACTAAATACATTTTAAAAAGATGAAAAAAAATTACATGTAACAAAAATTTATTACTTGACAAATGAAAATCAGAAAAAGGGGAAAAAGATCACACACACACACACACACACACACACACACTCCTAAAAATTTATTGAAAGGAAGAATGTTTAAATCCTAATTCCAGAGATCCAATATGGTTGAATAAAAGGAGGAGTCATATCCAAGAGACTCAGAAAATCAACCTTTTAGTTGATCACAGTAACTGGAATCGGGGGAATAACACACACCCTGATATAGAAGATCAATTTGAAAGAAGATAATTGTAGTCCAAAAAAAATACACATAAGAATTAAAAAGGGGGGGGGAGTGCAGAGAGATAGCTCAACAGACTAAGCACCTGCTTTGGCAAGTGCAGGGATCAGGATTTGATCCTCAGTCCCCGCATGCCACACTGGCCCTGCCCCAGGCACACTGAGCTGGAGACCGGAATCTGGGTGTGGTGGCTCACGCCTATAATCCCAGCTCTGGGAGGCTGAAAACAGGAGAATCACTATGAGCCCATAGTGAGACTCTGTCCAAATACATTAAAAAAAAAAAAAAGTGAGAAAATTAAAAAGAGGATGGAGGAGGTATATCAGGGCCTACCAGCAAGGTCCTCACCTTTGTCCGTGAACAGCCATTTTGAGAACTTCCCAAATAGCTAAAGGGGACCAAGGAGCAAGGCAGAATCCAGCCTCTCAGGATAGACCTAGAGTATGTGGGCTGGTTCATACTAACATTCCCTCCAAACATTGAGAAAGGTGCAACCGTGCAGCACCCTTGATCCCCATGCAAAGAGTGGGGAAGGGTCCCTCTCCTTGCTGCTGACCTCAAGCAGCAAGAGGATTAAACAGGTAAATGTCAGCGACCAACAAGTTCACCTAGGGGCTTGTGCTTGGAGTTGTCAACACTGGGCTCCAGGCACAGCTGAGTCACTGTCAGGCATCTCAAGTTTGTCCCATGACCAATAGGACTTTCCTCAGGCACACAGGGCACCCTTAGATTGTTTGTATTCCCATTCATTGACCACCACTCCTACAACTGCTGGAGACTCTGACATTGGGCACCAATCCTGTGCAGCCTATGTCTCCATTGGAGCTCCAGTACTGTGTAAGTCTCCACGTGGTACACCAGGCTGCTGGAGCCTCCACTCAATGACAGGTACCCCACCTCCAACATGGGGACCACAATATCTCCTTCTTGTACCTTACCAGTCCTAAGCAAAGTCTCCACTTGGCTCATTAGGCCAGTCCTCTGCCTGGTTCACAGTATATGTTGAAGGTCTACTTGATTTTCCTGGTGCCCTAGACCTGTGTAGGTGCCCTTCCTGGGCCTGCTGGAATCTCCCTTTATCAGTCCTTGGTACAAATGGATTTCCACTGGAAGCCCTAGGCTATCATGAGACTCCATCTTGTATTCTGAACTGGTACTACAAACACTGGAATACACATCAGTATCCAGTGTTGGTAAATCCCAACCAACAGGAATCCATACCAAGTGCCTAAAGCTTGCCCAGAGTCCAGCACTCCACAACAGCACCTCATACCATTTCTGGGCCAGTGTTCTGTCTTGGGCATTTGCCACAGACACGGGTTTAAAGATAGCAAACTCCTTGAACAGAAGTCCCCCCAAAAAACTACAGGTTGTAAAGAGGGGTACAGAGGGATATAACTTGCCAAAAACTACAAGCTCTGGGTGAAAAACACTCTTCTGGAAATATGTAGGAATTTTATCTCCTTTCTTTTGACAATATATATTGGAGAAAGAGAGATGGAGACAGAGACAGAGACGGAGAGATAGACAAAGAGACATAGAGACAGAGTGAGAGACAAGTGAGGGAGACTGGAGTTTTATTACATTTTCTTATTCCCCTTTTAAATATTACTTTCTCTTGTCTGAATGTCCTCCTCTCTCCTTTACTTATAATCTCTCAACTTTTTCTTAGGACTTTTCTTATTTTTTCCTCTAGTTTAATCTCTATGTATTATTATTATAATTGTATTTGGTACAGGGTCTCACTATACAACTTGGACTTGTAGTGATCCTTCTGTTGTCAGTCTCACCAGCACTGGGATTACAGGTGTTCACCACAATGCCCAGTCTTGGTGGCCTGCTCAGCACCCCTGGGGGCGGGGCTGGCATAGAATGTGGTGCCAGGGATCAAACCACGCTCCTTGTGCTTGCCTAAGTAGGCGCTTAGTCTGCTGAGTGATCTTGATCTTGTTGGCCCTTATCTTTTATTATTTATCATTTCCCTTTTTAGTTTTTCTGCTAATTTTCTACTTATTTTTAAGAAAAATTTAAAAATTATTTATTTATTTGTTTGCTATAAGGTCTCACTATGCAGCTCAAACTCATAGTGATCCTCCTGTCTCAGCCTCCCTAGCACTGGGATTACAGGTGTACACTACCATGCTGGGTTTTGGTGTTTGGTTTAGTGCACCTGGGATTCCAGGGCCCACATAATATGCCATACTGGGGATTGAACCCAGGTCCTTGTGCTTGCCAGGCAGGTGCTTAGACCACTAAGCTATCTCCCCAGCCCTCTTTTACTTATTTTTTTTCCTGTATTTAGGACAGGGTCTACAGGATCTACAGGGTCTACAGGGTCTCACTACGTAGATCAGACTTGTAGTGATTCTCCTGTTTTCAATTTCCCAAGTGCTAGGATTACAGGCATGCGCCACCACACCCAGTCTCAATCGCGCACCCCAGGGGTGGGGCCGGCATGGCAAGCTGGGGATCAAACCCCAGCAGCTGCGCTCTGCCTAAGCAGGCACTTTAGTCCGCTGAGCTATCAGACCAGCCCTTCTTTTACTTATTAATAGAATCTGTTACTTCAATTTTACCACTTCTTTCCATCTTCTATTACTTAATTTTTCAAAATCTATTTTTTCTTTACACTTGCATGTTCTCACATTATCCTTACTAGTGTAACAATTTACCCTTATAAATACAAATATAGTTAACTGTATCTCACTACAGATGAATACTCTTCTATGAGAATGGTGATAAAATTGCTCTGTTTAGTAGACATTTGCTGTATAGTAACATCCAGTTTATCTTAGAGTGCATATTGTATTGATAGATCTTGTTTCTATGCTTAAAGGTGGTACAGTGTTCTTGAGGTTTTCATTTTCCATATTGAATTTGAGGGTGTTGTTGTTTCTGATTTTACTACTTTAGCCAAGGTGATGTAGTTGTTGCTATCAATTGGATTTCTCTGTATGTCAATATATCAGATTGACTGGGGGTCATATGGCAGCCCATTCTCAAAGAATTAGGTACTGACCAAATAGGCTGCAACCTTTCCTCTCTAATAAACTGATAGGTCAGGATTCAAAGTTTCCCAGGCACCTTTCCCCAAATGCACTCTCTCTTGGTTTCCCAGGCACTCTGCCCCCAAAGTATCTCCCCCTTGGCCCCACACAGAGCCAAACCCAAAACACAGAACAGGTCGACCTGACTTTGACCTGGGCAAGCAACCATGAAACTCTCCTTTAACATTAAAGGTCCCCCACAGACCAGGTAGCCCTGCCAACATTAGCTCTCCCTCAGCTGTTCTGGCCACGATCACCCTCCCTAAAAGATCCTATGAAGTCTCCTGTCCCCCCTTTGTTAGTTGCTGTCTTGGTCAGCTAGATAGCCAGCCTGCTTGATGACCCCAATAAATCTACTAGCAACAGAATGCCTGGTCTAGTTAATTGCATGAGTTTGTACCTAACATAAACAATGGTGGTTGGATCTTGGGATAGATCCAAAAGCCAATAGTTAGATGTCTTCTAGGTGTACAGGATATCTGAAAAGTAGACATTAATTAAAGATGTCCCTATACTATCAATAAAAGCACCCACCATAAGCAATCTGCAAACCTCATTACAGAAAACAAGCAATAGAAAATGAGAAAATATGGAAGCATAGTGCCCCTAAGAGCTCTTGTCTCCTTCAAAGCAAATTCGGGGAGAATCGAGGGAGAAGAAACCAGAGATGCACAACTGAAATATCTGAATTGGTGGCAGTGGATGTAACAAAATAGATTGATAATGTTTGGAAAATTCAAAGCAGAAATAATTAAAGAGATACTCATCCTAACAAAACAAATGATTAGTGAGTCTAAAAAACATTAATAAAAAACCAGAATAGCTAATAAAAGAAATGCAGACCATGACTGTCCAGGATAGAAACAAACAAGAGTTTATAAAACTGTTTCAAACAGAAATCCAGCAAATTAAAAACTTTATTGAAACTATAGGTAGTTGAATTGACCAATGTGAGGACAGACTATTAAATTTAGAATACATGCCTGGGTTGGTGATCAACTAACGTAAGATACCTTAAAATTGCAAGAGTGAGCTAAGCATTGTGGTACATATCTAAAATTTCAGCACTTAGGAGACTGAGGCAGGAAGATCACCACAAATTCAAGGCCAGCCACATAGTGAGTTCAAGGCTAGCCTCAACTAGATAGTAAAACCCTATCTCAAAAAACAAAAATAAACAAACAAACAAAACCCCAAAAAACAAAAACCCACGAAAAACAACAAAGCAAAGGACCATGAAAGTTGAATATACCAGCTGCTAGATGGTGCAAAGAAGACTAATTTAAGATTAATTGGAATTAATGAAAAAAATTAAGAGATAGTATAAAGGGTATATAATAGCTGTTTGCAGAAGTAATAGCAGAAAACTTTCAAATCCTAGAAAAAGAACTTGACATATCAATAATATACTTATTTGTTTATTATTATTATTATTATTATTATTATTATTATTATTTGTATTTTAGGGATGGGTTTACAGGATGTTCAGGGTCTCACTGCTAGATCAGACTCAGTGATCTGCCTGTTTACAGCCTCCCAAGAGCTGTGATTACAGGAGCACGCCACCATGCCCAGTCTCAATTGCTGTCTCAGCACACCCCTGGGGTGGGGCCAGCACAGCAGCCCCAGGGATCAAAATCCCAGGCCCTGCGCCTGCTTTCAGTGCTTTAATCTGCTGAGCCTTTTGGCTGACCCTTAATATTATAGCTATATAGATGGATATAGAACCCCAAATATACATGATCAGAAAACAACCATACTGAGATATATCATAGTCCAGAAATTCAACACAAGAACAAAAATCTTAAAAGCTGTTAGAGCAAAGAAACAAATCCCTTAAAAAGGAAAATCCATTGAAATTGCAGGGAACTTCTCAACACAAAGGATAACATCAAGGAGAGCCTGATGAAATGTTTCAAGTCCTAAAATAAAACAACTTCCAACCCAGATATATTTTTCTGCAAAGTTATCTTTCAAAATTAATAGAGAAATAAGATACTTCCATAATATAAGCACTTAGTGAAATTCATGACAACCAAAGCAACACACCAAAAAATTCTTAAGGATATTCTAGAAAGAAACAATTGAGATAATTCCAAAATCCTAATAGAACTAATCCATCAGCCAAGACAATCAAGTAGAAGGGAAAGAAAGGGAACCAATAACAGAAAAATAATACAATGACAAAGATAAGTCAATAACCATCAGTCATAAACATCAATGTGAGTGGTCTCAATTCACCAATCAAAATAAAGAGATTAGCAGTGTGGATCAAGAAACAAGATCCAACAATAAGTTGCATACATGAAACACATTTAACCTAAAATGAAATTCATAGACATAAAGTCAAAGGATGGAAAGCAATTTTCCATGCAACAAGGACCCAGAAAAAAGCAGGAGTTTCTATTTTAATTTAATAAAGAATGGATTTCAGCCGGAGCGCAGGCCGGCGAGTGAGTGAGACGACCCAGGCCGCGGGATCCTGAACAGACC
>NW_004524806.1:2185920-2187853 GCF_000260255.1 Octodon degus
CCAACTTAACAACACAAGAACAACCAATAAACACTAAAAATCAGATAAGGACCAATATAATTATAATTAAGGACCTCAATAACCCACTGTCATGAGTAGACAAATCAATGAGGAAAAGAAAACCAAAGATATATCATAGTTGAATGAAGCCTCTGAATAAATGAGTTTAATGGGTATGTATGGAGTGTTACACCCAACAATAACAATGTATATTCTTCTAAGCAGCACATAGGACTTTCTTCAAAGTAGATTACATACTAGCAGCTTATGTCTAGATGTTTCCCCAAAGCCTCATGTAATCATAGGTGGGACTTTCCTCTAGTTGTCTGGATCTAGAGTGTTTGATGCTGGGATAGAGTGTATGATGACTAAATTAGTCTCTTGATTGTTTTGGCATTGTTTTGGTTGTGGATAATAAGGAGGCCCATCCTAGGTGTGGGTGCTAGTCACCCTAAGGCCTTGGATAAGCTATAAGGGAAAGAGGACTGCTGTCATTGCTTGCTGCTTTGCTACTTCACTGCTTGTTGGCTTGCTATCTTCTGCCTACCATTAACTGTTTCTTCTCTACCACGCCACTCTGCCTGGGAACCAGCCATCTATGAACTGAAAGCTCTACAAATTGTAAACCCAAATAAAACTTCCCTCCTATAATGTTGGGTTATGTATTTCATCTTGCCAACAAAAGTAAAAAAGCTAATAGCCCATAGATAATTTTCTATGAAACACAAAGGAATCAAAATTATTTCATGCATATTAGCAGGTCTCGGTGCAGTACAACTACAAATACCCTCTTGGTTTAGTAATGGGTCACATATAAAATTAAAGAAAAAAATAGGCAAGTCCTACAATCAAATGATAATGTCAGTGTGACATACAGGGACCTATGGGGCACAATGAAAGAGGTCCTAAGAAGGAAATTTATAGCAGTGAATTCACACATCAGGAAAACAGAGTAAGCTCAGATATGTAACCTAATGGTGTTCCTAAGGGTACTACAAAAACAAAGACAATCCAAGTCAAAAGTGAGGAAGGGAGGTATAAAAACCAGAGCAGAAATTAATGCAGTTGAGACAAAAAATCAAAGAAGAGTTGTTTCTTTGAAATATTAAAACAAACACTTAACCAATCTTATAATAATAAAGAAGTGACATAAATCCTTGCAATTAAAAATCAAAGGGTGAAATCTCTATGTGTTCTTCAAAATCCAGAAGATGATAGGAGAATGCAGGTTTGAGAACTAGTATTCTAATAAAATTCAGAAGAAATGGATAAATTCCTAGCTACATATGAACTACCAAAGCTGAATCAAGAAGATGTAAAAATCCTCAACAATATAATATGAGTCAATAAGATTGAAGTAAAAATCAAACCAAACTAAACCAGAATCACGGCAGATTTCTCAGTACAAACCATTAAGATGTTCAGGTCCTAAAAGAAAACAACTTCCAACCCAAATTGATATGCCCACAAAACTATCTAGTCAATGAAATTAAAGTAAAAAAAACAAATCAAACCAACCAACCAACCAACCAACCAATCCTCCCAAAACACCCCACCAACTAAGAAAAGCCAAGGTCCCAATAGATTCACTGCTGAATTCTACCAAAACTTTAGAGATGATCTAATGCCAATATGCCTCAAATTCTAGTTTGAAGTGATTCCTACAAGCAAGCATTATCTTGATGCCAAATCCAGAATAGGATTGAGTAAAAAAAAGGAAACTACAGGCCAATCTCTTTAATCAATATAGATACAAAAACCCTGAATAAGAAACTAGCAAACAGATCTTGGGAGCAATGGTGAACCTCAGGAACATTGGGGAACTTTAGTGAACTGGGAAGGAGGATAAGAAATTTTCCCATCCATCTAGGGAGCTTTAGTCTGGAGGAATCTTGGTGCCTGACCTATACTCTTTTTTTTTTTTTTTTTTTTT
>NW_004524806.1:2188271-2198819 GCF_000260255.1 Octodon degus
TAAAAAAAAAACCAAAATAAATAGTTATAACAATCTGTCAGTTTCTTTTTTTATATATATTTGATACAGGGTCTCACTATGCAGCTCAGCCTCAAAGTGATCCTCCTGTTTTCAGCCTCCCCAGCACTGGGATTACAGGCCTGTACCACCATACCTGGTCTCTGTGGCCAGCTCAGTGTGCCTGGGGATGGGGCTGATGCAGCATGTAGTCCCTGGTATAGAACCCCAGTCCCTGCACTTGCCTACAGAGGTACTTAGTCCACTGAGCTATCTTATCAGTCCAGTCTGTCAGTTTCTAAATTGCGCTTATTATTAATTATTACTGTTGCGAAGATGTCATATATGTTGTAATCATTGTTCTACCTTGTATAACAATATTGGGAAGCTCTGGGGTAATCATCTCACCACAGCCCTACATCAAAAGACTGGGGATTGAGCCAAACAGAAACCATCATCCCACTCTCAATTAATTTGGAAGGTAAGATCTTGGGACAGACACAAACCAAAGATCTCCAACAAACAGAAGATATCCCTGAAGTACAGACTATTCCTGGAGAGGTCTTGATATGAGTGATATAATTGCCTACTACCAAAACTTGCAAGGCTCATCACAGAAAACAAAATAAAAACATCTTTCGAAATAATAAATGTCAAAATGAAGGAGTAAATTTCATTCTCAGATCTCCAGACCACCAAGAACAAATACAGAAGGCATCAAGATAGAAGAAATTGGAAGTCCTACACCTAAAATTTCTGAAATGATAGCAATTGAAGTAAATAAACAACTCCATGAGGCTATAGAAGAAAGCAGATCAAAAATAATCTCTCAGGTAAAAAAAGAAATGAGAACCAGAATGAAAGACTTCCATATCTAAAGAAGATATAGATTAAACAAAATTGAGGAGCATAGAAAAATGTTGCAAACCTTTAGTGAACAAAATAATAATTAGAATGCATGAAACATATTCAAAAAGATATCCAAGAAATAAAAAATTCCATTGTAATCTGGCCAAATTTCTTGAACGAAACTGAAGACAGACTTTCAGACATTGAAGATAGGATTGTAGCTAGCCATCACAGAAGGAAATAGTTCTTAAAAATAACAAGGCACCAGAAAAACGTTAGTCAGCAGTTACAAGATGATGCACAGAAAAACAAAATAAGACTCATAAGTGTCAATGAACAGGAGGAGTCAACACAAATGACATAAAAAGACTATTTATAGAAGTAATAGCAGAAAATTTCCCAAACATGGGAAAAGAATATAAAGCACAATTAAGTGAGGCATATAGAACTCCAATTAGCCATGATCAAAATAAATCTACACCCAGACATATAATAATCACAATCTAAGAAATTGAGCACAAGAACGGAATATTAAAAGCTGTTAGAGAACAGAAACAGATCATCTATGAAGGAAAGCCCATCTGAATCAACAGAAATCACCAAATCAAGAAGATGTTAAGGTCCTGAAAGAAAACAACTTCAACTCAGACTGATGTACCCTGTAAAACTACCTATCAAAATTAATGGAGAAATAAGATACATCCATGACAAAGAATAACTTAAGAAATTCATGACTATCCAAGCCAATCCTACAAAGAGTACTGAAAGATATTCTAGAAAGATAAAAATGACCACAATTCTAAGAACAACAATAGAAAGGAACCACCAAGCAGAGCAAGAAATTAAACAGAAGAAAAATGTAGGGAACCAGCAGAAGTAAAATAATATGACAAAGATAAGCCAATACATATCAGTTATAACCATTAATGTAAATGGCCTCAATTCACCAATCAAAGGAAAGACTGGCAGTGTGGATCAAGCAAATCCAACAATATACTATATACAAGAAACACATTGAATTGAAAAGGAAATTTATAGATCTAAAGTCACAGGATGAAAATACACCATGTGAAAGGAATCCAGAAAACAGTATGGATAGGTATTCTGTTTGCAGAAAATGTGAACCTCAAACCAACAATGAACAAGAGATAAAAGAAGTCATACATACTTGTTAGAGGAAAACTGTAAGAAGAAGAGATAACAATCATAAATATATATGCTCCAAATACAGGAGTACCCAACTATATAAGATAAATATTAATAGACATGAAAAATCAAATAAGGAATAATACAGTCATAACAGGGGACCTTAACACCCCATTGTGATGAAGAGATAGGTCAACTAGACAATCAGCAAAGAAACTAAATGAAATTTGTGAACAAATGGATTTAGTAGAACTCGACAGTGTTCCACTCAACATCAGAATACACATTCTTCTCATCTGTACATGTGATGTTCTCTAGACTAAATATAGTAGCCCATGCAACATGCTTAAGTAAGTGAAAAAGAATTGAAATTATCCCATGCATGCCTTCTGACCATAGTGCAATGAAATTGGTAATTATTGACAAAAGAAACTACAAGAACTCCATAAACACACGGAAGTTAAATAACACCATCCTGAACAACCAATGGATCACAGATGAAATTGAAGAATAAATTAAACATTTACAATCAATCAAATGGAAAATGCAGATACAACTACAATATGAACATTAATGAGTCCAAGAGTTAGTTCTTTGAAAGAACAAATGAAATCAATAAACCCCTAGGTAACCTTATCCAAAAAAGGAAAGAAAAAAGTTGAAATTCATGCAAGCAATGAAAAGGGTGAAATAACTACAGATGCTATAGAAATTCAGAAGATCATCAATAACTATTTTGAAAATCTTTACTTTCATAGAATGAAAAACATACAAGAAAGGGACAGTTTCCTAGATACATATAAATTTCCAAAGCTGAATCAAGAAGATATGAAAATCCTGAATAACCAAAAATCGGTCAATAAAATTGCAAATGTAATTAAAACTCACTGACAAAGAAAAGCTTAGGTCCTGATGGATTCACAGGTAAATTCTGCAAGAATTTAGAGAAGATATAAGGCAATACTTCTCAAACACCTTAATGAAATTGAATAGGTAGCAATTCTCTCAACCTCATTTCTGGATGCAAGTATTAGCCTGATACCAAAACCAAAGAAAGACTCAACCAAGAAACAAAACTACAGGCTAATCTCCTTAATGAACATAAATGCAAAAATCTTCAATAAAATACTAGCAAATAGAATTCAGCAAATCATCAAGATTATATATCGTGTCCAAGTGGGATTCATTCCAGGAATGCCGGGCTGATTCAATATACCCAAATCAATAAATGTAATGCACTATATCAACAGAGCCAAAGACAAAAATCACATGATCATCTCAATAGATGCAAAAAAAAAAAAAAAAACCTTTTGAAAAAGCCCAACACTTATTCATTATAAAAACCCTACAGACTATTGGAATAAATAGTCTTTATCTCAATCTGATAAAGGTCACCTATGACAAACCAACAGCTAATATCATACTAAATGGACAAAAACTGAAACCCTTTTTTAAAATCAAGAATTAGATAAGGATGCCCACTATCACTACTCCTAACCATTATAGTTCTGGAAACCCTAGCCAGAGTAATTAGACAAGAGAGAAATAAAATAAAGATAAATAAAGAAGTTGAATTATCATTATTCATAAATGACATGGTACTCTACATAGAAGAACCAAAAAACTCCACCAAAAGACTTTTAGATTTAATAACCAAATCAGTGGCAAAGCTAGGTACAAAGTCAACACTCAAAATTTAATAGAATTTCTGTCCACAACAAACTCATTGAGATGTAAACTAGGGAAACCACACCCTCCTCAATAGCATACAAAAAGGTGAAATACTTAGGAATCAATCTAACAAAGAAAATAAAAGATCTATATGTTGAAAATTACAATATTCGAAAGAAAGAGATTGAAGAGGATTTCAGAAAATAGACATTGCTCACTCATGAACAGGAAGACCCAACATGGTGAAAATGGCCATACTCCCAAAATTGTTAGACAAATTTAATGCAATCAGGATCAAAATACCTCATAGAACTAGAGAAAAAAATTCACAAAATTCACTGGAACTAGAAGAAACCTAGAATAGCAAAAACAATCCTGGGCAACAAAGGAAAGGCAGAAAATATAACAAATGCTGACTTGAAATTATACTACAAAGCTACTGTGATAAAATCTGCATGGTACTGGCAAAAATCAGACCTGAGAATCAATGGAACAGATTAGAAGATGGATATTACTCAGCTATAAGTATTTATTATGCAATGGAGTATTACTCAGCTATAAAGGTTAAGCTTAAGCCTTTTATAGGCAAATGGATGCAACGGAAGAACATACTTTTAAAGGAAATAAATCAAACCTTCATATATAAATATCGTATTATCTCCCTAATGTAAGAAACTGAAAGAGTAATTCAAATTTGAAAGGTAAAATAGATACTGTAAAAAGGAAAGAAAATGCTAAACTTACTGGCCCTCATATCAAATTTATTATTATTATTATTTTAATTTTTTGTGGTATCAGGGATCAAACTTGGGACTTTGACCTTGCCAGGCAGGTGCTTATGCTGCTGAGCTATCTCCCCAGACCTCACATCAAATTTAAAAAGCTTCTATACATCAAAAGGAATCACTATAATATCAGTAAGCTTGTCTTCTGGATGGTTAACAACCTAAGTTTGCAGACCAAAATTAGAGAAAAAGGTGGGCTACAAGGAAAGCCAACATTTTGACCCTAGCCTTCCAAGGTCAATTAAGACTCAGGACATATGAGAACTTGTACTGTGACGTCATGTACCTCGGCAGTGTCCCAAATTTTCTGATCAAGAAGATTATGGGGCCAAAGAGGAAAGTGATTGATGATGTAGAGTGTGCCTAGGGAGAGTCACATGGGGAGAAGACACTCTCTCAGGCTTTCACAGAGAGCACATTGGCCAAGCATTGGCCGTGACTCATCCACATGGCTGCACTGACAAAGGTTCTACAATCTGAGGTACAGGATCTCAGAATAAATCCTGAGGGCATTTCACTGACCTTCTCAGACCAAAAAGCTACAACTCTTGTTGCACAGGTCCTGCTTTACCTTGGTCTTAACCATCCAGTAGAAAAGTATGAAGACGAAATATAGGAAGTAAAGCCATGTTGTTAGGTTGAGCTGAGGGGGACTCAGGCCAATAATTTCTGACATTGCCAGTTAAACAGAGGACCCAATGCTATTATGGGCTACTGGACTCTTTTGGAATATTTTGCTGAGTTTACACACCTATAATATTCAACAACAGAACTTAAAAAAATTGGGATATAACTATGAATGTCCATTTTGTATCTGTGTATTCAAAGTGGTTGGGATAGATATATAGTTGCATTCTCTTAATGAATAGAATGATTTGTTCTAATGGTGTTTGTAAGTAGGATCACAGGTCTGCATCTTGTACAGCAATTAACCACTGGGAAGAATGTATGCAGTGTATTATTGAAAAAAAATAACATTTTTGGTCTACAAGCTTTGAAATACTACATAAATATAACATATGTATGTGATAGTACAAATCTGAAAAAAAGAAAAAAAAAGGAATCACTAAAAGAATAAAAACCTACAGAAAGGGAAAAAAAATTGCTAGCTACTCTTCTGACACAGAACTAATATTTAGAATATATAAAGAACCTCAAAATTTAGATCCCCTATGTTTAAAGACCCAATGAAAATCTGAAATGAATTGACTGTTGTTCAGATGAAAAAGTAAGAATGGCCAACAAATACATGAGAAAATGTTCAACATTGCTGCTATTTAAGAACTACAAGTTCAAACAACACTGAGATTCTATCTGCAGTAAGAATGACTGTCATCAAAAAGTTAACCAATAGTAAATATTGGAGAGACTGTAGGAAGAAACACTTTTCATTGTTGGTGGGAGTGTAAATTGGTCAAACCATGTGGAAATCAGTATGAAGATTCCTCAAAAAACTAAAACTATAGAGTTTCTATTTGACACAGCGATTTCCCTGTGAAGTATCTTCCCAAGAGTTAAATTCTTTATACCACAGTGATACATGCCTACACTCTTGTTACATAGGCTTTGGCATTAGATCTTCACATGGCCACTAGCCTTTTTTTTTTTTTTTTTAATCATTGAATTTGTTTTCTTTTTTATGTATTTAGGCCAGGGTCTACAGGGTCTACAGGATCTCACTACATAGATTGGACTCACACTGATCCTCCTGTTTTTAGCCTCCCAAGTGCTGGGATTACATTGTGCACCATCACACCTAGTCTCAGTCGCCCTTTCAGCATGCCCCGGGGGCAAGGCCAGCATGGAATGCCAGGGATTGAACCCCAGCTGCTGCGCTCTGCCTAAGCAAGCATGTTAGTCTGCTGAGCTATCTGGCTGGCCCCTGAATTTATGTTTTCTGAACACTCTAGGGAGTTCAGAGTGACAAACTGAGAGGTTTTATCTTGAGATCACCACTTGCATTGGAACAGATGAATTAAGTTTTAATCTATCCTTTATAGGCTGTGGCCTGACATTTTTTTCTCTTCCTGGGTCATATATGTTCTCCTGGGCATTTTTTTTTCCAAAAAGACCAGTTTCATTACAATTGAATACTTGATGAAAGGAAAAATCATTTCTCTGTGTAACTGGCTTTTAAAAATTTTTTTAAAAAAATATTATTTATTTATCTTGTAATTTTAGTACAGGGTCTACAGGGTCTCACTACATAGATTGGACTCATACTGATCCTCCTGTTTTCAGCCTCCCAAGTGCTGGGATTACAGGCGTGTGCCACCATCCAGTCTCAGTGACTGTCTCAGTGTGTCCTGGGGGTGGGGCCGGCACAGCACGCTGTGGATTGAACCCCAGTTGCTGAGCCTATCTAAGCAGGCTCTTTAGTATGCTGAGCTGTCTGGCCAGCCCTTGTGTAGCCATTCTGAAGTGGTGTATATAATTTTCAGCAGTCTTTTCATCAGTAGTGGCTACTTTACTGAGCCTACTGACGCTGTGAACCCAGGTTCTCACTTTAAAATTGTGAAAACATCCCTCCTTGGCATGGACTATTTCATCATTATCACTCGTTGGTGCATTATCTTTTCTTTTCTTTTTTTTTTCTTTTTTGCGGAACCAGGGATTGAACTCAGGCCCTTGCGCTTGCCAGGGAAGCGCTTATTCCACTGAGCCATCTCCCCAGCCCCAGTGGATTATCTTTTACAAGATCTGTATTTATAGCCCTAGCTTTAAATTATAGACTCAGTCTATCACCTTCCATCTGACTTTCACTTAACCAAACTAGTAATAGCCTTTCTACCTGGTCTATGGTTGCTTGAAAAAAAAAAAAAAAAAGAAAAAGAAAAAAAGTATTTATTTATTTATTTATTTATTTATTTATTTATTTGATAGAGGATCTTGCTACACAGTTGTGCAGTGATCCTCCTGTCTCAACTTCTTCAGCCCTGGGATAAAAGGCATGTACCACCATGCCCAGTTTTGGGGCTGTGCGCCCTGGGCTGACATGGTATGCGGTACTGGGGGTTGAACTCGGGTCCTTGTGCTCACCAGACAGGTGCTTAGACCACAGAGCTATCTCCCCAGCCTAACAGTACTGCTTTTGACTTACTAATTTTTGAAAAAAATGTATTTGGTTGTTACAGGGTTTCACTATGCAGCTTGGTTTCCTGGTGATCCTCCTACTTTGAGCCTCCCCAGCACTGGAATTATAGGTATGCGCCACCATGCCCAGACTCTGGTTGGCTGAGCTCACTCTGGGGGTGGGGCTGTCACAGCACATGATGCCAGGGATCAATTGTGGTCCCTGTGCTTTGTCTAAATTTGCCTAAGCAGGTCTTTAGTCCACTGAGCTATCTTGCCAGCCCCCGACTTACTAATTTTGCAGCAGAAGATGCCCCCTGCCTGGTTGGAATACTTCAGTCTGTGAGTTGCCCATGTAATAGTTTCTGTTCCAGTTACTTTTGTTTCTTAGAAATGGTTGGTCACTGTGATGCATATTGTTAAAACCAACCCCCAATTAATAAGCCATTCTGTCTCTGTATTTCCTGCTTACTTATTCCATATAAGCCCTAGACTACCAGAGATCAAGGCCTAATATCTGTGGAATGATCCCAATCAGTGCCCATTGATGTAAATAAGTCTGCCTCCAAATCCTGGGTGTTGTTTTGGTGTTTCTGCTTGCTGTAGCAATTTGAGTAACACCTTTAGCAACACTAGCTTCTTTATATGAATATTGTAAGATTGCTGAGATGGTTGATTTTGGCATGCTTACATATAAGTGAGATGGCTCACATGAATACCACTGTCATATTTCTCCACAAATTCCTTCTTTTCAATTTGATTGCTTTCTTTGCCTTCTTTTCTAGCTTTTTAGGTGGCAGGGTTTTTTTCCCCCCATTTTGTGTATTTGGTACAGGGTCTCACTATGCAGCTCAGACTCATAATAATCCTCCTGTTTTCAGCCTCCCCTGCAATGGGATTATAGACATGCGCCACTACACCTAAACTCAGTCCTCCCCAGGGGCAGGGCCAGGGCAGTGGGACCTGGGATTGAACCCCGGTCCTTACACTTGCCAAAGCAGGCACTTAGTTCCCTGAGCTATCTTGCCCAACATGGGGCCATTTTGATAGCCACAGTCATAGCAATTATCTAAAGCATGGACTGAAATCATGGCTACCAACACGCACATCTGGGCTCAGACTGATGCTTACATATGCTTTTCTGGCACTGGGAATCTTTGTTTACAGCCACACAAATGGCCAGCATTTGGGTCACAACTCAGAAATTTGATCTTAAGTTAAATTTAAAATTTAGGTTGTAACCCAAGTTGTTTGTATGTGAGGGGAGTAATAACTTGAGGGCCTGGCCCGCTGTGTCAGAGTTTCTCTTGTGTGAGAAACCTGAAGTATAAATAAGGAACAAAATAGGGGATAGATAAGGAAATAGAGAGAACTTTTCAAATGGGAAGGGGAATAAGAGATGGAGGATGGGGAAGGAAGGGAAAAGGGATTTAAGAAAAAAAAGAACTGAGAAAGATGGAAATGGAACTTTTGTGAATGGGAAGGGGAGAAGGGTTTAAGGAAGAAGAGGGGCAAGGGACCTTGAAAAAAGAACTGGGATGTGTTACGTTTGTATATAATTTCCCCTTGATGAATATAGACATTATGTACATATACAAACATGCAATTCTAAGAAAAAAAACTTTAAAAAACCCCAATCCTATTAATAAAAAAAGATTGATCTCCAAGAAAAACATCCAATAAAACTTTGCTTGTAGAAGGAAAAAAAAGGCATCCTTGGAAAACATACTGATTACTATCTGTAAATCCAACAAAACTGGAGAGATGGCTCAGTGGAATAAGCACTTCCCTGGCAAGCGCAAGGGCCTGAGTTCAATCCCTGGTTCCAAAAAAAAAAAAAAAATTCCACAAAAAAAAAAAAAAAATCCTCTTTAATCCAACAAAATTAATCACAAATACAGAATATTAATCTTATTTCTCCTTCATTGATTTTTTTTTTTTGCCCAGTAGAGTCTGGATAATGTTTTATACTTGTTTAAACAACAAAACCTTGCTAAACTTTGAGCATGTAAATCTAAACGCTCATTGTACTTGCTTGAAATTATGTTCCTGGTGTCAGTGACATAGAGCTTGAAGATGACTTAACAATCTGCTTTGTTAGTCAGCTAGAGACCATAGTTCAGAATCTTGCCTTATTTGGTATATCCCACCCCTCAGCCTTTATTTATTTTTTCTCAGAGCTATGGAATGTGTGAATGACATTGTTCTCACATAATTCAGAAAGGCAATAAATTCAGCTTGCTTTATATTGCTACTTAGTGATCACTATTATCAATTGTCCCAGATTGTTTATTTTAGCTGCACCATGACTTTCTACCACAGCTTCTATGCCCCTACAATTCCTACCTGCATTTCTTTACTTTTTAAAAAAGTGTATTTGGTAAAGGTTCTCACCACACAGCTCGGACTCATAGTGATCCTCCTGTTTTCAGCCTCCTCAGTGCTGGGATTACAGGTGTGCACCACCATGCCAGACTCAGTGGCTGGCTCAGTGTCCCCAGGGGTGGGGCTGGCATGGCATGTAGTGCCGGGATTGAACCCCAGCCCCTGAGTTTGCCTAAGTAGGTGCTTAGTCCACTGAGCTATCTCTCTGAACTTCTTTTCTTGAAAGTGAAATTTTCATCTTTCTCTCTATTTTTGTTGTTGTGATATGCAGATCTTTACACTAAGATACATCTTTTTTAAAAAAGATACATCTTTAGCCTTTTTTTTTAAAGTCAGGGTCTTGCTAAGATATTAAATTGCCCAATCTGGGATTAAATTTGTGATCCTGTCTCTGTCCCCTTTGTTTCATTTTTAAAAGAATTTCCAGATTTTAAGTTATATAATGTATACAACTATATATCCTTGTTTTTAAATTAGGGTCTGAGACACTGCTAACTTCCAATTCTAATTTGATAGATTGTATTTTATATCTGTAGCATTAATGTCAAGTTAGAAATTTTCCCCAACCCTCTCCTGTTTTATTTCCATTGCTTCTTTCTTTCTTTCTTTCTTTCTTTCTTTCTTTCTTTCTTTCTTTCTTTCT
>NW_004524806.1:2198919-2281013 GCF_000260255.1 Octodon degus
GGGTCTCATTGCTAGATTGGACTCATAGTGATCCACTTGTTTACAGCCTCCCAAGAGCTGGGATTATAGGTGTGCACCACCACACCCAGTTTCATTTGCCATCTCAGCTGCCCCGGGGGGCAGGGCTGGCACAGTAGGCCCTGGGATTGAACCCCTGGCCCCTGCATCTGCTTGCAGGTACTTTAATCGGCTGAGCTATTTGACCTGATCTTGCTTCTTGTTTCTAAAGTCTTTCCCTGAATTCCTTTATAGGTTTGTTTGACATTCTTAAGTAATTTTTTTCCAGAGTGGGTGCATATGAATTTTGTTTTTCCTGCTTAACTTCAAATATCTTATTTTGTCCTCAAATTTGTTTGACGGTATGGATGAATATGGAATTTTCATTCAAAAATAATTTTCTCTATAGGAAGATTTATATAAACTATAAGGGTTAGGGATTTAGCTTAGCAGCATAGCACTTGGCTGGCAAGTACAAGGTCCTGAGTTTGATTTCCAGTACCAAAATATAACACCATCATTATTTTAATAACTGGAACTGAAGATCATCTAAGGCAGGGGGACTTATCTAAGGGGTGAGGAAAATATACAAATAAGCTCTTACAGACAGAAAGGCAGGCGTGTTTGGGAAGAACCAAGAAAATACAAATTAGCTACATTGTTCATTATGAGGCAAAGGGAGGAATTTGTACAGGTTCTGAGAGAACAGAGGAATGGAGATATAGAAAAGGAGTGTCTAATGTTTCATGTGAAGTGGATTGTTTTTGTGATAGTAGTTTTGAAAAACATGGCCACAAATTATTTGATACTATTCTCTTCAAGAGTTGAAGCTTAATTCTATGTCCTTCAAGTATGAGATAGGCTTAGTGATCTACTTTTAATGAGTAAAGTAGAAGCGATGTTGTGCGACTTCAGGGAATAAGTCCTAGAAAGGTATCATAGTTCCCTTCCCGATTGTGATTAAGAGTAGTGGAGGTTTCCATTTCCTCTTTATTGGATCCTTGCTTTGACAGTTGGCAGTTGACAGTTGAGGAAGCCAACTGTCATGCAGAAGTCTGACTCTCAGGACTGCCATGTTAACATGAAACCCAAGCTAGTTATGAAGAAAGAGCATCATACAGAAAGGTACTCAACTTGCTTCTGCATAGCCAAAAGTTCCCAGCTTAAGTGTTAGACACAGAAGTGAAGGAGCCATCTGGGACATTTTCATTCCCTGAGACAGAATACAGTTTCAGCCATCTTCACTCACCCTATTTTGAAGCATTAGATATCTAAACAGAAATGAGCCATCTACACTGGCTGAGCAAGTTCTGACATACAAAATCATAAGTAAATGCTATATTTGCATCTTGAATGTTCTTCCAACCCCCATGCATTAGAGTTTGTCCTTTTGACACTATGAGAGGTGGTGGAATCCTTTAGGAGATGGGACCTGGGGTGAGATAGCTCAGTGGACTAAAGTGCCTGCTTAAGCAAGCTTGGACAAGCTCAGAGACCACAGTGAAATCCCTGGCACCACATGCTGTGCCAGCCCCACCCCCAGGGTGGGCTGAGCCAGCCAGAGTCCGGGCATAATGGCACACGCCTGTAATCCCAGTGCTGGGGAGGCTGAAAACAGGTGGATCACCACAGCCCAAGCTGTGTAGTGAGTGAGACTCAATCACAAGCTGGCAAAACCGTTTGCATGAAAGTGAAAATAGACTTTCTGACCTTAAAGACACCATTTCAGCTAGTGAAAAAGTAAGAAAAGTTCTCTTTAAAACAACTAGGATGCAGAAAAAAATAATTCAATACCTGCAAGACAATGCAAAGATGAACAAACAATGTGAGACTAATAGGCATCAATGAGAAGGAAGGAGTCAATACAAATGATATAAAAAGAATATGGGCAGAAGTAATAGCAGAAAACTTTCCAAAGATGGGGCAACAATCTGACATTCTGGTAACTGAAGCATACAGAACTCCAAATAACATCAACCCAATGAAAAACCACACCCAGACATATAATAATCAAGATCCCAGAAATTCAGCACAGGAACAGTATACTAAAAGCCGCTAAAGAAAAGAAACATCACATTTAAAGGAAAACCCATTAGAATAACAGCAGATTTCTCTTCACAAACCAAGTCAAGAAGAGCATGGAGCAAAGTACTTCAAGTCTTGCAAAAAAACAAATTCCAACCTAGACTGATATATCCTGCAAAACTCTCTTTCAAGTATAATGGAGAAGTGAAATATTTCCATGACAAAGAACAACTAAAGAATTTCAGGATGACAAAGCCAAGCCTACACAGACTACTAAATGAGGTTCTAGAAAGGGAGCAAATTGATCACAGCCCCATGAACGAGAATGGAAAGAACCCACCAAATAGGGCAAACAATTAAACACAGGAGAATAAGAAGTATACAGTAGTAGTCTTTCAGTTATTCTTTTGTTCAGCAGCAAAATATTTCCATCAGCACACTCTACAAATGGACTTCTCTTCCACCCTATGGGTCATGATTCCACCTGAGTCTACAGGGTGGATTTCAAAGAAATAGCTGTAGCTCAGTTCCACAAGTGACACCTAGCCACCAGTAACTGACACGGTCATTATGCATGTCCACAACACATTAGAACTTTGTGCAATATCCTATCCTCAAACTGTTAGAAGTGCTGGTCATTTACTTGCCATTCCAGTATTTATCTTATGTTTTACTCTTAGTACTTCTTTGCTATCATGAAAACTTTTTCTTAGTTCAATTGTTTTGAAACATTTAATTTTTAATTAATTAGTATTTAATTTTCTGAATATTGCTTAATCCTAATTTTTGTTCTAAGATTTATACTATATCTTTGACTTCCTATTTATTTAAAAGACATTGTATGATATCTTCTAGTATTAGAAACTTTAAAAAAGTATATTTCCACTTTCTGTTGACTTTATATTACTTCTTCCCTGTCTTTTATACATACATACACACACATATATGAAAAAAAAGCGTGTATAACCCAACATAAGATTGGTACTGTTTCATAGAAATATGGAATGACCTTTAAATAAGGGTTCATCTAATATATCTTTTATATAGTCCTCCATAACTATCATATTGAGAGCTCTTTATTGTTCATCCAGGAGCATACTGCAACTTCTCTTGCCTTTTGAATTATGCTCTTTGTTATTTCCTATATGTTACTTCTGGAGGTATTAAAATATTTCAAGTTTGTATAATTAGAAAATCTTACTTTTTGTTTTCAAAGGTATGTTTGCTAAGTATAAAATTCAAAGAGGACAGATCTTTTTTTTCAGTCCTTTGATTAATCTAGTTTCTTACACCCTTGGTCCTTTTTTTCTTTCTAATGTATAAGATGCTATTTAATTTTGTTCCTTCATAGCTAATATTTTTATGTATATGCTTTAATGATTCTTTTCTTTACAAGAAGTTTTGGACAATTTCATTTTTGTGCATTTTGGTATGATTTTATTTAAATGTCTTTGCAAAAGGTTCATTTTTCTTGGAAATGTGATATTATAAGTTGAACTAAATTCAGAAATTTTAAATCTTTAAAAAATACTTGAAACTATTGTTTGAAGCAAGGTACAATTCCCCTATGATGAATGTTATCACTATGTGTATATAAAATGTACCAATAAAAAATTTCAAGGAGAAAAAAACCAAAAGAATTAAAAAAAAAATAACTTGACTGGGTTAAGAGATCCCCAGAAAGGTAATAAATGGGGGGGGGTGTTATGCTTATTAGTGGACTAATTGTTCATATCTGAATGTGCTGTTGGGAGGTGAGGACCAGTTGGAGGTGGGTCACTGAGGCATATGCCTTGGAGGGTATATGTCATTTGATGGTTCTTTTCCCTGTGCTCTGGTTCATGTCTTTCATGAAGTCATCAGCTCTGTTCCACAGGACACTTTCCTCATGTTTCTGCCTTAAAGCTAGCTGACCCTAGATGAAACTTCTGAAATCATGAGTCAAATTAAAATTCTCCTGCTTTAAATTATCGGTGTTGGGAATTTTGTCTCAGCAATAGAAAAGCTAATATATACAGCAGTAAACTACTGGAATAAGCAGTTTTTAAAGGGTTATTTCAAGCATCATTTAAAAAAGCCTCTAGGGGCCGGGGAGATGGCTCAGTGGAATAAGTGCTTCCCTTCAAGCGCAAGGGCCTGAATTCAATCCCTGGTTCCACAAAATAAATAAATAAATAAAATTTAAAAAATAAATAAATAGATAAAAAAAAAAAAAACCTTTGATGCCAAGCATGGTGGCGCAGCATCCAGGAGACTGTTGCAGAATTGCCATGGGAATAAGGGTAGCCTGGGCTACATAGTTCAAGGCCAGCCTGAACTACAATGTGCAATTATATCTCAAAAAAAGTAGCATCTGTACATGTGTCACTTTCAAGTATATAAGTATTGTTTAGAGTGAGGCCTTTACCTTACCTTTCTCTAATTTCAGTACCTGCATGGGCTTTGTCTTCCAGAGGACTGAAGAAAATTTATTGAATAAATGATTTCTGTCCCACTTCTTCCTTTTTCTGTTTTTCCATTCACATTTAAAAGAAAGCCAAACCCAGAAGTCCTGGGATAGTGCTCAGGAGTTGAACTTCCACTGCCCTGGAAGCCAGGGGAGAATAGGGTCTCATGGGTTGTTGGCAGGCTACGTCTCAGGCAGAGAGGTGTTAGATGACCCCAATTCCAAATCCCTCTGAATTCATTGGAGATGAGGTTCTGGCTTTACAAAAAGGACATTCTGATAACAGTTCTAAGGTTAACAGCTTTGGGGTATTGTGTGGGCCTTGGGAATATAGCAGCAAAGCTACAATGTTACAAAGAATTTGGAAAGGAAAGAATCTCTGGGTGCCAACAGGTTATCTGGCCTTGGGCATGTCCTCCTTTCTCTGGTTCAGATTTCTCCTTAGGAATCTCTATAGCCAAAGCAATTTGGCTACAATCTAGGGTCATCAAAAGTAAGGTCTGGCAATGCTTCAAAATGCCAGAAGCAAACATACCACTCTGATTTCTCAAATTCTTTAGCACATGTGGCTGACACTATGGAAAGTACAAATTACAAAACAGTCCATATAAACAATTCCCTGCCCGTAACTTTATCTATCCTCTAGCTGTTTTCCAGTGTAGTACCTGCGGTTATCTGAGGGGACAGGAAAAAATGTTCCAGGGTAACTTTAATTTTCTTTCTGGCATGGTTCCAAAATTTCTACAATGACCATCTATTATTTTTCATAATAAAAAATTAAGAAAACATTTTTAAAAGCAGGCACTTGGCAAGCACACAACTTGTTTCTAAGTACAAGTTAAAAGAGAGACATCATACAGCCTTGTAGGTAGAGACTGTGGGGCTATTTAATAGTTGCCTATTGCTATGCAACAAATTACCACAAATGTAGTCATTTAAAACAGTACACTTTATTACTTCAGTTTCTGTGGGTTGGGAGAACAGGCAGGGTTTAACTGAATACTCTCCTCAGAAATTTACAAGGCTATGTTTAAGTGTTGGCAAGGCTGCATTCTGATCTGGAGGTACAAACAGCTACAGTTGAATATATCCTGCAAAGTCTATGTGTTAGAAACTTATCACTTATGCAAAGTAATGTGTTGATATGGTAATTAGATGTGGCTTCTGGAAGGTAACTGGGAATAGATGAGATAATGAAAGTGACCCTCCATGCATTAATAGTTTTATGAGAGACCTGAGATAGCATACTTGTCCTATCTTGCCACATGATGTCCTCTGCTATCTTACACAGAAAGAAGACTTTTGTCAGATGTCAAGCAAATGCTGACATCTTCTTGTACTTTCCAGCCTCAGAACTATAAGAAACCAATTTCTTTTCTTTAAAAACTACTCAGTCTCAGGTATTTTGTTAAAGCATTGGAAAAATAAACAAATACATGTAGGGAAGAATCCATTTCATTGTTTACTCAGTTTGTTGGTAGAATTCAGTTCTCCTGCAGTTATAGGAAAAAGGGCACCATTTTGTTGCTGTCCTTTAGTTGGAAGCCTCTCTCAGCTCCTAGAAGTCACCCAGGTTCTTTTTCATTCAGGCTTTTCCAACATGGCCACTTTCTTCAACAAATCATCAAGGAGATCCTCTAGCACAAGTATGCTAGTAAGATAGAGTCTTACATGATGTAATGTACTGATATGATGACAACTCATCACCTTTGCCAGACACTGTTGATTGAACAAATTATAAGTCCTACCTCAAAAGGAAGTTTCACATAAGGGAAAGGTATTACAGAAATTATTGTTATGGACTGAATATTTAGGTCTTTCCAAAGTTCATGTTGAACCTCTGAATTGCTGTGTGACTGTATTTGAAGACAGGGTGGAAATAAGGTTAAACAGATCATAAGTGTGGACTTCTGATCCAACAAGAAGATATACCTTGTAAGAAGATATACCAGAGAATTATTATTTTCTTCCTTTATTTTTATTTTTTCTTTTTTTGGGCCACAGGACATATTGAGATGGTAGTCACCCACAAGCCAGAAAAGACAGTCACCAGAGATCAAAGTGGCAAGTCACTTTGATGATCTAGAGCTGTGAAAAATTTATGTGGTTCAACTTATCAAGAGTGTGATATTCTTTTAGGGCAATCTGAGCAAAAGCAAGTGTGAAACCAAAAGAGACAGCTCATTGGAGATGACAGCAGGGAAAAAACCTTCAGGCCTGTGTACCTCAGTTAATATTGTGAAGTTTTTAAAATGTATTTTTAAAAAATATTGTGAAGTTTTACTTGGAATTTCAAGAATTCCAGAAGCTTCCTGGTAAGATGTGGAATATTTAAAAAATTGAGACTCTTCACAGATTTTTAGTCTGTAGGTCAATGTGGAGTTGGGAAAGCTTTAAATGAACTTTCCTAAGGTGATTATAGTAACAGTGGCCAGTGGCTCACTTTTGAGGAATACAGGACTAGATTAGGCAGCTTCCAGTTCTCACTGCCACTTCCTAATGACAATACCTTAGATAAGTGATCCCCCTTCCAGCCACAGTTCCTTCATAATGTAACATGTCAAGTTATTAAAATATTAAGCACTCTGTGGCATTAGTAGGTTCTTGCTCCAGGTCAGCCTCAGCAAAAGGAAGCCAGTATTGTTGCTTCATAAATAAATGTTTGGTATTTCAGAGCCATGGAAAAGTTTGAAAAGGAGACAGGATTTGGGAGATGTTCTAACATTGAAGAGATCTGGATCTTGTATATACTTTTTTTTTTTTTTTGTATTTTGGGGAAGGGTCTACAGGGTGTTCAGGGTCTCGCTACTAGATTGGACTCATAGTGATCCACCTGTTTACGGCCTCCCAAGAGCTGGGATTACAGGCGCACTCCACCATGCCCAGTCTCAATTGCCGTCTCAGTGTGCCCCGGGTGGAGCCACCATGGACCTTGTACATACTTAATGGCTAGAGAGTGAGGGTCTAGACGTAGATCTGCCAGTAGTGGAACTGAAGTAAGGCCCATACTCCCTGGAGAAGGCAGAGCAGTCCTGGCCCTGTCCCGTAGCAAGTGGAGCATTCTCTATGTAACCTCATAGGAAATGCCTCAATTTTCTGGCATCACAGAGTCATGGTGGAAAGTGGGGAGAGGATGAGTATAAGCTGACTCAAGGCAAAGTTAGGTGGCCACCAGGAATAAGCATGTGAGAATTTCTTGTACTAGTGCTATTTTATAAAATTCATACTATAACTATGCAAAATGAGATGCTATGTGGAAATTACACAGTACTAAGAGTTTGATAAATAAAATCCACTATTGTATTACAAAATTATTAGCTTGAACAGATTGAAAGCCCCTGAATTTATGTGTCCACTGTTTTCTTGGCTATCAGAGATCAATGGTTTAGAAGGCGAGAGACACTGATTTTACTACTCCAGAGTGTTCTGCATATTAACTGAGATAATAATGGCAGAGAGCTACACTCTGTTTTCAGCTCCAGTAAATGATAGTTACAATCACATATTAAAATTATGATACTAATTGGCCCAAATTGGGAGATTGAGCACCATAAGTGGGGTTTTAGACTGTTGAATGAAGAGAGTATTTAAACAAAACATGCCATCAGGGTCCATTCCTGGGCATATAACATGTGTAGTCATATAGGCTCTATACTTAGAAGGTCTCAGGCCCAGAACAACATGTCACTTAATGTTTTGCTGTAACCATCTTTATTTTTTTAAAAATGCATTTGGTTGTTATAGGGTCTCACTATGCAGCTTGGACTAATTGTGATCCTCCTTTTTTCAGTCTCCCCAGTGCTGGGAATATAGGTGTATGCCACTGGGACTCTGTGGCTGGCTCAGCTTGCTCTGGGGGTGGGGCTGGCACATCATGTGGTGCTGGGAATTGAACCCCAGTCACTGAACTTGCCTAAGCTTGCATAAGCAGACACTTTAGTCTGCTGAGCTATCTTGCTGGTCCCTTCATTCACTTCAGAATAGAGGATCCTACATTTTATTTTCGTTGGGCTCCACAGATTCTATTTACATATGCTATAATTTGACCCCAGTTCTTAGTAGCGATCTGCATGTAAAGTTTCCAGATTTCCTATAGCCACTTATAGTCTCGATAAAGTCCTAAGTGGGCCTTCTTCCACATGAAATCTCACTAGGCAGGGGCAAGAGAAGGTGGACACTAGGATCAGAGAAAGGGGAACGAGCCAGGCCTAGTGGGATGGTGTGAGGATCCTCTCAATGTAGACCTGGCACTCACAATGTGAAAAGAAGTGGTTTCCTGTAAGGTCTATGTGAGAGGCACATGGAAGCTTGACTTGAGTTTTCTAAGTAGAAGAAAGATGATCGAACGAAAAGCAAGGGAAGCTAATAAATTTTGTGTCTCCTTCCTAGACTTTTGTGTCTCAAGGACAAACACCAAAAGTGAAGTAAGACTATTCAGTTATCATAAACATGTCCACATAGGCGGGACCAGGCCTATTAAGCTGTTGGGCCAGAAAGTTACGGAAGCAGGGCTCTTTGCCTTAAAAAGGGGAAACTGGGATATGTATCTAGGCAGTTATAAACACAGCCTAAGCCCTCATTCCTTTTTTGGGTGCCCTAGGCATGAAGAAACAGCAATCCAGTTGGCAAGGAGCTAACAACAACTTGGTATCAATTTGCTTTTCAGTGGAAGGCAAGGTTGCCAGCGATTATAGACTGAAAGTTTTGAGACTTTTTCACATTCATTTTTTTTTTCACTTTAAGTTTTCCATAGTTAGACATAATGAAGTGGCCCAATGTGGTTGGGCTTGCTTTGTGCCAGGAAGGAATAGGAGAGGCCATGTGACTATACCAATTTCAATATAAGTTCTGTGTCTTTCCTATTACAAATTACTTTTCATCAAAATCCCATCTTTGTTCTGACCCTGCAGTTGGCTGGGTTTCTAGGCTGTCTCATACAGTGGTGGCACAGCAACAGTGTGTATATGTATGCATAAAAGCTTGTCTATAAGTTGCCCTGGACTCTGAATTCATGCTTGCTTTATCCTGGGTTTTCCAAAACTGTGGCATAACTTAAATGGTCACCTCAGGAAACTGTAAAATACACACAGAATACACTCCAGTATAATTGTGCTGGTCACAGGTAACCAGATTTACTTTAAAATGTTAATTCATGGTATATTCCAGATATGATTCTGAGGATAAGATGCAAACCCAGTAGTGTTATGAAGACATCAATGCCTTTTGGGTGTGTCAGTGAATATTCCTGACTGGAGTGATGTCTGGGCTCCACAGTGCTCTTGTGATCTCTCTCCCTGGGAAACCTGAACTGTTCACATTTCCCAAGTTCTATACCACCTAAAACATGAACTTTCTGGACTTGACTTTCTTCTCTGGCCAAGTCTCCTTCCCTACCTCTAAATTATCTTAGCATCTTGAAATTGAGAAATCAGAACTCTTGTTCAGAGAGCCCAAATGTTAATCAAGCAAATGTGCCTCTAGTTTCTGTTCTACTTCTGTTGATACGTGAGAATGGCTAAGGATTATCCCAGGCTTCCTCAAAGCCCTGTTTACCACTTGATCACATCATTAATCTGACTTCAGCTCATTTCCCTCACTCAGTGACTGTGTCTGATTTTAGCTTTCCCTGAAGTTCAGGATGACAACCTGGCATAAATCTGTATGGTTTTCTAGCAATTCAAAATTAATATCTGAATGGAAAAATATCTTCTATTCTTACTAGTGTAAAGAATTGGGATTCAGTGATTTAAATAAACATATATATATATATATATATATATTTTTTTTTTTTTTTGGTAACAGGGAGCATTTTAAGATGCTGGTGTAGTCAGAAAAAAGTTGTTCTCCACCTGAGTGTGCCCAGGCTCATAGGACTGGCTGGCTTATACATATGGAGAAGCACATATTTCTATCAATAAGAATTGGAATTACTTAATCGAGGCTTCTTATCCCATTTGCTAAGATGCCAGCTGGCATGAGTAGCATCCAAGAGTCAACCCACAAGAGAAATGGAATGTGATGTTCTGCTGCCAAAAGCATTCCACAGGAACGGATTTTCCTTATAAAAGAGATTAAATATGATAGTGTGTGCTTGTCATTGCAGCTGAGCCTGAAATTAAAAAAGATGGCAAAGAAATGGTAGGTTGTTTTTCAGGGTACTGACTGTCACATTAACAACATTATTAGTAACAACTGCCATTCTGTGAAGGCTTCATATGTGTCAGTCACTCATCCTATTAGTTTTGAGGTAGGGACTGTTGCTTTTCTTTCTTATGAATGAAGAAACCAATGGGAAAGTGCCATAAGAAAGAAAGAAAGAAAGAAAGAAAGAAAGAAAGAAAGAAAGAAAGAAAGAAAGAAAGAAAGAAAGAAAGGGAAAAGAAAAGAGAGAAAAGAAAGGAAAGGAAGAAAGGAGGGAAGGAAGGAAGGAAGGGGCGCAGAGAGGAAAAAGTTTGCCAGCATTGTTAGCTTTGCTAAGTGTAGAACTTGCTTAGCTCAGTGTATTTGAATTAATAGGTTATATGTTTCCACCTCATAAATTGATCTTGAGTGTTTCCCATGCACTTACTGTATCATATGCAGACAATAAATCAAAACAGGGATGGCTAAGTCAGTACCTAGTCTATTTCATGAAAAAGACTCTCAAATGGAATAATAATTGGATCTACTAGTGTGCACAGATATCTATGTTTAGTTTAACTTCAGGAAACTATTTCAATGCTCTGCAAATACCATTCCAAGACATGCATTCTCCATGGAGAGACAAAATGGCTGCCCAGACTTGCAGGTTTTCAGCTCTAAATTCAGTGGATTAAACACAAAATGTCCTCCTATTCACAAGGATTAGCTCTTTTTATCCATCTGTCTTGTCTTAGATCATATACTCATCAGATTACACTGGACAAAGGGGTTGCAGTACTCTTAGGTCAAGTCTAAGTTGTATGCTCACCCTTGGATCCTGGAGTAGTAAGCATATGTTATCGTTTCTGCCTAGACATCCCCACAAAGCCTCATGCAGTCATGGGTGGGGCAGGCTTTTCAGAGGTGGATAATCTAGTCTATGATTGATTTATGTTCCAATGCTGGGATTAAGGATGTGAATGCAATAGCTGCCCTAGAGCAAGTAGCCTGGATATAACATAAGGGACAGAAAGAGCCTTGTTTTCCCTGTCTCTCTCCTTCACCTCCCCTTTACCTTTTGTTGCTTTTGCTATCTTCTGCTGCACAATGTACACCTTTGCCATATGCCATGCTGCCTTGGAAACAGCCAATTATGGACTGAAACCTCTATGAACTGTGAGCCAAATAAACCCTACCTCCCTTAACTTGGGGGGAAGATGGACATATCTTTTTAAAGGGCAAGTCCCAAAAGTTGCTTGTATTTCTTTGGCTAAAGTTTAATTAGCAGGCAGATGGTTCACTTTAGGTGTCAAATGGATTGAATTAAGAATACCTAGAAATCGGATAAAGCATTATTTTTGAGTATGAATGTGAGTGTATTTTCAGGTCAGTATATGAGCCAGAGTGGACTTGGTGGGGAAGGTCCATCCCCAAAGTGGGTGGATACAATCCAATGGGCTAGGAGCTGGGTAGAGAAAAAAGATGGACCAATTCCTCAAACTGTTCGTATACCTATAGTGTACCTATGTTGTTTCTTAATACATGTACACACGCATGACTGGTTTTGTCTCACTAGGAAGAACTCTGATAGTTTATATCTATATGCCAAAGAAGCTAGGAAACATGTTTATTTGAGGAAGAACAGATACAAGGAGACAATGTCAGAATATGAGATCTAACAGCCCTTTCTCTTTTGCAGGAAGTGGTCTTCAAAGGTCAAGGAACAGTCACTTAGGAACTAAACATCTTTGAAAGGTAACAATGCAAATGACTTCATTTGTGATCACCAATCTCCCAATAGCATAAGTAATTTGTTTTTGAAATATTATTTCCTCAGAAATTGGAAAATTTTCTCTTGAAAAAAAAAAACATGCTTTCCACAACCAGTGGTACAGTGCCAGTATGTATTTCTCCAAACTCTCCAACTTCGAAATAGCTGATGTGTCCTCCTTTTCTCTCATGTTCATTTAGGAACATTTGTAGATATGTTATCATAATATACAGTATCTAATTTTCTTTTTGCTTAAGCGTATCATAGACATAGCACAAGTTAACTTTATCTAAGGCTAATTAGCTGAAAAACAGATGTGTTATCCACAGCATAGGGTAAATTGCAAGGATTAAATGAGATAATACTTATAAAGCACTTGAAATAATGCCTTCACAAATAAACAAAAAAAAAAAAAAAAAAAGAAAAAGAAATAATGCCTTGTGCAAAGCTGGCATTGAAAAAATGGTTGGAAATTAGGTATGAGTCACATAAAAATGTCTCAGTTGTTTCATATAACGTAAAATCAGCCTAGGTACTGTAGATATTTTAAATTGTAGTCTTTTTGAGTTTCACACACCAAATTTGCTGACAATGCATTAAAATGAATGCATATTTTTCATTTTAACATTTAAATCTGTAGTATTACCAGGATATATACATATTTTTTTTAGTACAAGGAATTGAACTCAGGACCTTGCACTCACCAGGCAAGCACTTATTCCACTGAGCTATCTCCCCAGCCTTCTAGACTTTATTATCGCTCTCTATATTATTAAACATATTAATTTAGAAGAAATTCCATGGTAAAAGATATGGATTGGTTGTTCACAATTACCACTGAGTTTCTAATTTTTTTTTCTTTCTTTTGAAGAGAGGGTTTCACTATGTAGTTCGGGCTGGCCTTGAATTCATAGCAATCTTCTGCTTTAGCCTCCCGAATGTTGGGGTTACAGGTGTACACATGCTTGTCAAGTTTCATTTGTTTAAAAAGAAATTTTGTTCTAACCTCCTAAAAAATTGGAATTTCTTTAAAAAGATGAAATATAGTAAATTCCAACATCCAAAGTTGAGCTGTTCCTGGACTGGTAAAGATGGAAGCTTGTGGAATAGGATAGTAGAGATCCTTAAACCAGAAAAACTTTAGATTTTATTCCACAATAACGGAGGACCTACTAAAAGGTTTTAAGCAGAGAAGTGGCCAGATTTGTGCCAAAGACTATTGTAGCTCCTTGTAGAAAACAGATTTACCACGATATTAAAGGCAATGAGATCATTAGAGAGGCACTATATAGTTCTAGGAACAGATAACACTCCCTTGGACAAACATGACTGAAGACTATTTTGAGACATATTTACATGACTTATGATTTAATGACAATAACGATGTCTGTGATTAAAAGAAGTATCAAGAATAGTAGTATGGTTTGGTTTGAGAAATAATGGAGGGGAAAGGATAACAAAAGAGCAGATTTTAAGAAAAAGATGTTTGGGTCAGTGATATTAGTAAGTTGTGATATGAGGTAGAGCCTATCTATTGTAATTATGTGACAAGTCACAGAACTATAGCTAATACCTATCTCATTTTTCTTCCAGTCAAGGAGTTTTGGCTAATGGAGCAACTCAAAACTTCCATTTTTATTTGGGATTTTCAAAGTCTGCTGAATCTTCCCAAGCTACTAAAACTCTGCACACTAGCATTTATTTGGCACAGTCTCACTATGCAGCTCAGACTCATAGTGATCTCCTGTCTCAGGCTCCTGTGCTGGGATTACAGGTGTGCACCATTATGCCCCATTTTGGTGTCCCGCATAGCACTATTTCTGGGGCCAGTATGCCATGTGGGTCCCTGAGGGGCCGAATGTGGGTCCTTGAGCTTGCCAGTACGTGCGTAGACTGCTATCTCCCCACTCCCCAGCATTTCCTCTGTTTAATGCTCTCTCACAAGAGATCTTAGTAATGCTACAAATTCAACTGGCATTGTAATTTTGGCAATTTGAGAATTAACCTCTATGTGATACTTGGGACTTAATGACAGACGAATTTATTCACCCTGTGCAGAAAGACTCTGAATTTTATTCTGTGCTTAAAGGTGAATTTCTGGCTTTCAGCTTGTCCTTTTCCCTTCATCTAATGAAATCCAATTTCCTGTCCAATGGTTTCGACCATCTTGATTCACTTTACCTTGTGACAGCGTGGTTGTAAACTTTGCCCTCAATAGGTATATGAACCTAAATAAGGCTATTACAGGCTGTATTGCTGCTTGCCACTACCTCTTACCTCACCTGGCACACAAAACAAGTCCTAGCTACCCCTAATGTAGACGTAGTGCAATAATTTCTGAAACTTGCTATGTTCATAACTCTGGAGCTATTTAAAACCTGTCTATTCATCTGAGTACAAGTAGTTACAATTCATTTTAGCTAACAAAAGGGGGGGATACTTAAAATTGTAAGGAAGATATACTTTAATAGTGAAGGAAAATCTGGATAATCAGGCCTTGCTTGAAAACAAGAAATCAGGGTTCTTTGGTCATCCTGAATTCATGAATATACTGTATGATTTTGAGACAGTAACATCAGAATGACTCAACTTCTTTCTGTGTCATTTCTGTTACAACCCAAAGTCCTGACGGGAAGGTAACTTTGCCAAGACAGTTTGTTTTACTTAAGCTTCAGCTAGGGAATGAGGCTTGGGTACTGTAATTTATAGTTCCATTAAAAACACACAGAATGGGAAGTAGTAGTTTTCCAAAAGACAAGGGATTTATCACTAAAGAGACACAATTTGGAGCAATCCAAAGCAAGGAGTGTCTATTATACCAACATTTTAAATGTTAGGAAGTAGGAAAGAACTTGCAATAAAGTAATAGCCAGGAAATCAAGAAATGTAAGATACAGCACTTGGAATGTTGCAAGATGCTGACTGGAATTGCCTGTGAGGCTGAAAAGTTCAGACAAGATGCATATTAACAGATTCAGCACTCAAAAAGTCACTGATCTTGAGTGTAGTTGAAATCAGAGTAACTCAGGAATTAAATACAAGTGACTTACTTTCATCTATTATAAACGATGCAATAAGGGTCTTAACACAGTAACATCATTTGAGAACAGAAATAATTCTTTGAATTCTCAAAATATAAATCCCTAATAACCCAAGTTTAGGCCTTTGAAAGTTGTATTTTAAAAAAATTTAAGGAATTACTGAGCTCTGAGTTTCCTCCAACAAGATCGAGCAATCTGTCAACTTTAATGGATTAGATAAAGGTGCGTATTTTTTAATCCTTCGACAAAACAGGCTCAGTATTTAGCAACTTGCCAAGGTCAAACAGTAAGCATTAACTTTATTTTTAAAATTCTTTATTTTTTAAAATAAAGTTTAAAAGTAACGTGGTAGTGTATAATATCCCAATACAGAACTGTGTAAATTTGAGGCTCATGTAATCTACACTGTTCAAGCCATTAACAGACTTTTGTATGTATGTACACATATACACATATTTTAGAATGTGTTTACATGACATCCTTTTCTATTCATAGCTTATTTCATTTAATATATCATGGCCATGTTTCCACATCCATTCACAACAAATGTAGCTTATTCAATGGATGTGTAGACTTTTTGTACAGCTAGACTATAACTTAACCAATCCTTTACTGATATTTTCTTCTATTATTTTCTACCATGTTACTTGTGCAGCAATTCAAATATTCTCAGTTGTCTTTAAAAAATTTCAGTGTAATTATGACCTTAGTTTCATGAATACTTGGACCTATCATTTCAATGTTGGTAGATACTATAAATTAGGACTCAATTTTGAGTAATAGAAACTCAACTCAAAGTAGCTTAAGCAAAAAGTGTATTTATTGTTTCACATAACTGAAAAGTCCAAGGGATATACTAGCTTCAGGCACAGCTGGATCCAGGAGCAAAAATGCTGTCATCAGGACTCAAGTCTCTCCATCTTTTGGCTCTGCTTTCTTGTGCACTGGCTTCATTTTCTGACTGGCTCATTCAATGTGGCAGACCCTGTTGGTTTGAATTTTAGTTTTTAGTCCTAGAAACTAAAGCATTTCAGTAAACAAAATCTGTTCTCCACCATAACTCAGTAAAATCCAGAGGACTGAATTACCACTGGACCAACTCATGAATCATACGAACATTGCTGAAAAAATTGATATGGTTAAGGAAAGACTTTGCTGACTGATGAGGTCTGAATGATATATGCCTACTCACAAAACCCAAGATTGGGTTAGATGGTCCAAACCACATTAACTGAAAATAGAAGTGATGGTTCCAGGGTACATCAGGGAGTTAAAACGGGATGGATGCTGGACAATCAAAAACAGTGTATGTCCAGAACAAACCAGAGACTGAAAAAGCTTAACTTCTGCTCATAAAAGTAATTATAGTTACAGCTGGCTCCTCAGTAATGGAATTCTAAAAATAGCCATGAGTATAAATTTGTCTTGTCTTCAGAAAGCCTACAGTTCATGAGTGGAACAATCATGTCCAATAGGGTACTTTGGATGATACTATAGAATTTCAATGCATGCAAACTCAGGTTTTATTCCACAGCCCCACCATCTTGGTGATAAAAAGGTCAACTAGCCTTCCACTGGCAAATAGTTCTCCAAGGCTATTTGTGTCAGTGGTAACTTAAGTTCAGTGAAAAACTTCTCATATCCCTTTAAGTCTTGCAAAGTTGAAACAGTATTTGTTTGTATTGATGAATCCACTGGTGTTACTGCAGGAGTAGACTCTTTCAATCTGCTACACTCTTTCCAGATGTGGTAGGAGAGGTCCCAGGTGCTATAAATGAGCAAACATAGAATCTTAACTATTTAAAAAAATAAATGAATGAACTGGTTGGTCAAGGTGTATGCAACTGGTATTTTCTGTTGTGACAATAAGTCCTTGGTGAGGTGACATACAAGCTAATTTCTATTGAGAAATCCATGGTGAAATTCAGCACGAGATAAGCTGAAACTGGCTGGTGTCTTCTCAAGGTCAGCAGTTGCTTGCAGTAAGTCACACGAGGCAGTTAACAGCTCAGACAGGTAAACTGACAAGAGTAACTCCAGCAGGGCCAGTCAAATCAATAACCAGGATATCACCTGGAAGAACCGGCAGACTAATGAATGAATCTATAAATTAAGTTTTGCCCTGGGTATTCGAGTTATTTCATAGGGCTTATGCCAGATGTAATTTTCTAATTTCAAGGGACAAGCCAGATATAGGGCTTTTTCTGCTCATCTGCCCAAGAACAAGCATCTCAGGAGAAAGCCATATCCTTAGTCCAGACTTGAGGTTCTGTTCAGAAGTCTATCCTACATCTGAGAATAAAAGGGTGGCAGAGCCAGGTTTGTTGACGTTGGCCCTACGTTCTTTGGCTATCAATTCTTCATCTTCTGTAATTTAGCACATCTCTGAGAACTCCTACAATCAAGTCATGGCTTCAGATTGGCTGAAATGACACAATGAAAGACCAGGGTAAAATCTGAAGCATGGAGACTGCAGGCAATTTCCTGTGTTTAAGTTGTAGGCTCTTCCCAATCACCAAGTTTTTACGCACAGTACATGTAAGACTCCTGCACAGATTACCCTCATCTCAACTCAGTATACAAGATCAGAAGGAATTACTGGCAGTGTAGATCGTCTTTTTCTGCAAAGCACATACAGGAAAAAGCAGAGAAGAAAAAAAAAAGCTGACAATTTCAAGGAAGCAGAAATGTGAGCTTGTAGATAATTTCTTCTTTATGAATTATAGTTGTGTATTCAAGCAAAATAATCTAGATTTTAATTTGCTGAGGTTGAGTCAAAAGCAATTGGATCTAAGCCTTGATTGTATGTAAACCAAGTTATGCAATCAGATTAGTCTGAGGACAAGGGAAAGGATATGAAGAAATCATTTCCAACATTTAACCAGTACATTCAAAATAAAAGCTGAAGATGGCCGACCCTTAAATTAACTTTGAAGGAATGAAATTTTCTTAGGACATAAGTTGGCATATCCCTGTACCTCAGGAATTAAACTCTTCTTACAGAAACAAATTCTTAATGTCTAAGAGTATCTCACAGCAAGAAATGAAGCCAACCACACTGAATCAACATAAATGACAATACTGAAACAGATGTGATTGCGTTTAAATATCCACAAAGACAGAAGCTCTTCAGTCTACTGGTAAAATCTTTAGCTGCCATCTTTAGTGTTTTTTTTTTAAGTTAATCTACATTTCCAGCAAAATGTAGATAATATACCATTTTAAGTCATCATAAAGTAAGTTACGATATCCTGGTCAAAGGGCCTGGGTCCAACTATCCCTACCATATGCTGGTACCAGGTGTTAAGTCATGTTAAAAGTGTCTCTTACTGGCTAGAAAAATTTTTTCAAATGACTATGTAAATCACACAAGAAAGGATGCTCAAAAATTATGTCTTGAAGATCAGCTGTCATAAGTAAAGATGAGTAGACAGTAATTATGGGGAATCAGCAAATAAGCCAGTGAAGAAATTGTTTTGGGATTTTATTTTTAAAGGTTAACTCATTGATCCTCAGAACAGTCAAATGAATAAAAACCAAGGAAGAGAATAATGTAGTGTAACTAGGTTGAGTCACACAGTGATTTGTAGTTTAAGATGAAGAATGACAATCAGGTACTTAGAAAATGTTGCCAGTATCTGAATTCTGCTTCTGTAGTTAATGACTGTTTAACATGAAGTAGAGTACCATGGCTAATGATGAGAGGTCTAATGAAGTTGGTATAAGATGGCCTCAGTGAGGCATGTTTCCAGCTTGCAGGCAATTCACGTATCCAAGAAGAGTTCAAGACTTCAGTCATATACTTCAAGTACCGCTAATGTGTTTCGTATTTGTGAATGATGCTTAGTAGGGTTTGTCAGTGTAGAGTGTATATAAATTGCAGACTATATCCAATTCCAGGATTCACTGTAAGTTCATCTGGATTATAGGCTAGTAATAAAAGGTTCACTTGTCACCACTTTCAGTCCATATGAACATTCTGGGGGCCAAAGACATGCCAAATGGTTCTAAGTCTGCACACAGTAAATATTTATAAGAATATTCAGTATCAGTTGAATATGGACTATACTGAATGGAGATACAGAAAAGATCAGAAAGCCATTCAGGTCAAACATGTTGTATAGGGCAGTGGTTCTCAAATTGTTCTGCAGTTTTGTACGCTGTAAAGAAGTCCCTTTAGGTGTCAGCATGGTGGCAAAGGAAGATGCTTGTGGCAGGCTGCAGACCCCCACTCTTGCTTCACTTCATCCAGAGCACCTTCACTTTTACTCTGGGCTTCCACATAGTTTTCATTCAAATGGCTTCATGGCCACAAAGCCTTTGGAAAACAAATGATCTAAGAGTAAGTTGTTCACAAAATGCTGAAATAGAAAAAATATGTCACAGAAACCATAAACTGGGTGAACAAAGCCTGTAGTAAGCTAAGGTATCTTCCTGTTCATTCTTTCGTTAAGGAGGACCATATTAAAGGGTAATGGAGCTAAAACTCATGTCTAATATAAACTCCAACTGCCTGAAGTTAGTTTATAAACCATTGCCAGAGGATAAGACTATTGGTTTTAAGTTGCAATAGCTGTGAGGCTTTTGCATATAGTTGCAAAACACATCACATCTTTGTAAACAGTGTTTCAAGAAGTCCATGATGGCTAGATGACTTCTCTTAAGCAATAAGATCTCAAAAGACCACAATGCAAATTCTAAACAAAGTACTCTCTCCTTATTTCTTCCTCCTTCCCCTTTCCTCTATTTCCCTTTTCAATCTCCTTACCCATGATGCAATCCCTTAAAAAAATGTTTTATACCATGATTCTAACAAATATACTGCTAAATGTTATGGAACTCACCCTTTGGGGAGGGGACACAACATTCTCCCATTATCCTCCCCATGTAGTTCCGTATTTATTCTAAAAGCTCTTTTGCTAAAAAAATTAATGATCAAGATGTAGTACTGAGATGATAGGGACAAACGATTTTAAGCAGTTAATGACAAGGTATGAAAAAGGCAAGTTTCAAAGACACTGTGTTATAGGGTCTCCAGGCCAACCTGTTGATAGTCAGGAAACACTATACTATTCAACAGTAGTTTCCCATTCTATTAAAAAGAATGCTACCAAAAATTACATTGTCTTTAAATTAAGACACAGTGGGCTAAGATACAGAGGTCTTTACTGCAAATCTTTTGGAAAACTTTAACATCTCACAATGCATTGTGGGCTAGGGATAAGGGAAACATCTTACAGTATTTTACCACCTTACTGCATATTAGAAACTCTCCACCTGACAGGTATACATTATTTTAAAAAAAAGATGGCTCATTTTGTGTAAATATTAGTTTGGGGGCAGAAGACTACAGGTAATCTTTCAGCATTCATGAGTTTCTTAAGACACAAAGGGGATGTCAGGGCTTTCTTGGGAAAACCATGAAAATGGACAAAAAGATCTAAAAGCGGCTTGTTTCATATTAGGTAGCCTTATTATCTAATGAACACCTGCCATTTTGATCAGACAATTTATCATCATGAAGATCTTTTGTTCTCACACCTTTGGGATACTGCCATGTATTACACTTACAACATCCTGCCTAATGGGGGTACTGGCAAGGAAGTTAGAATCTTTTGGAATTTCCAATCTCATTTTAACACTGAAGATAAATGCTAAGTTAACACCAAACATGATACTGGATCAGAAGCCAAAAGGCCTGGCTTTTACCACTTTGTAGCCTATATCTTGGATAACTTAAATTTTTGTTCCCTCATTCAAAAAGGAATGTTAATGTATTTTGATAACTGAGATAAACATAAGAAAAGTGCTTTGAAACTGTAAAGTGCTATATAAACAGAGGGAATTACCATATAGGTTTTATCTTGATGTGTTAAGAGAGGCCTTTTCTGGAATCTGACTGGAGCCTTGTGAGATGCTGTTAAGCAAGGAATTTCTTGGCAGAATTGCTTACATCTGTGTGAAAAGTTCTGGTTCCTGAGTAATCCCAAAGAAGATGCTATGAGGAATTCACTGTGCCGTGGTTTTGATCCCAATAGGTCTCATTCAGTAGGCTACTACAGATTTTAAGTAGAAAAACAGCATGGTCCAGGGATCTTCATGGGATCCTAGATAGTTCATGAACTCTAATCATTTGAGATTGTGGGGTATGGTCCAATGCTGTTCTCAGAGAGATGTTTGTTGTCTTTCTTTGGACAGCGTTGATAAATAAAAATCCCCTGGTCCAAGTTTTTTATATGTCTCTGAAGACTTTGAAGAAATGAAATGCACACTTATGGAATAAACTGGGCCTTTGTTGTGACAAAATAGCTTTAGCTATTTGGCTTGAGGACTCTGCAATTATAACGGGCTGTGCTGAATCTGGGCAGAACAGAACTGGCGTGGAGGTCAAGGCCACATCATCACTACTGAATGACTCTTGGGTCACAGTGGTCCACTGGAATGGTGTCTTCTTCAGTAGTAAGTTGGTAGGAATCACCATGAGCAAAAATCCAAGTACCAGATGTGTAGCCTGATGGACCAGCAGAAGCAAGGTGGTCAGAAGGTCCAGTTGAACACTCAGCAATCAGGAGGCACCGGACTAGAAGGGGGAGGGACAAAATAGGTGAGATAACAAATGCATGGAATTACAAACAGGATTCTAATACTGGGATTTGTCTGTAATAAGCACATCAATTGCCTTATAGGTACTAATTCTTGGTAAGCCTGGGTTAGAGGCTATAGATGATCAGTGGGGAGGAGAATAAACCAAAACCACAAAAGCCTGATTAATAATTGCTAATAAGAACAGAAGAACTGTCTGAGGGATGTACCAAACAGGCACTGCCCTAAGGCTCGTATTTTGGGCTAATAACTTGATTATTTAGGCAGGCGGGCACTAGTTGATGGGTAAGTGGCTCCACAGGTGGCTCAAAAGAAGGTGAGATTTTTAAGTTCATATGCCAAACAGAAAGCAAGAAATAGTACCCTTCTTTTTCCATTCCTCAGAATGTCTTAGGAGCATCATTTTAAGTTGTCCTTTTAAACTAAGTATGAATTGTTTTGCTCAATATTTGGTATGTAGCAGGTACTTATAAACAGTTGCTAAAATAAAAGTTCTTTCACTTTACAAGCTTCTATATTGAATAAGAAAATAAGGCTTTCCTTTCTTAAGTATGTAAAATAGCCCATTCAATGTATCAATTCTTCTTTGTGTAAGGGCTTCTTAGATCGTAAGTTTACAATTAAAAAAGTGAAATACGCAATAAAGAAGCATGGCACGACACCAGTGATTTTCTTTAGTATCAAGAGTAATTGTAAAGTCATTTCACAGTAACTTAGCACATACTAAGGGCTAGGAAATGCCAAGTGATGAATGACATACCCCACTTTAAACTACTTTCTAAAAAATGCTTCAATAGGGGTGGTGGTATATGTGGGCACTAACAAGGCCTTCATTTTCAAGGAGCTTGCTATAGAAAATATACATAACATGTTAATATAATTAAAGAAGACATTCTGGGGATGGGGCCATAGCTCAGTGAAAGAGCATCTGCCTAGGACGCATAAGGCCTTGGGTTCAATCTTAACACTGGAAAACCAAACCAGAATATATTATCTAAAGTTAAGAGATTTATGGGAAGGAGAGCTTCTGAGTTGGATACTGAGGAAGTGGTAGAGATGTGACAGATAAAGGACCAGAGAATGGCATTTCCAGAATAGTACATACAGTATGAGAAATGCAGAAATGGTGGTTAAGACATTTTGAAAAATGGCAAGTACCATAATTCACTTTCGATGGAGTTTTGTCTTATTGAGGGTCTGGGCAGAAACGCAGGTCTTCCAATTCTCAGTAACAGCACTGGTGGTTAATGCTTGCTCAATTGTTGCCTCTTTTCTTACAGCAAGATCAACAGTTCCAAATGTATTTAAAAAAAACAAAATTAACCTCCACAGTTCCTGCCACATCCTGACAAGCTCTTCTAGGCTGCAGGTCCAGTTCTTGGAAATCTGGAGTCCATGGCTGTGGTTACACTGAAAAGTAACTGCTTCAATGATTGCAGAACATTGTAGCAAAACCTTCTCAACCTCCAATCCTGGACATTTCACGTTTTGTCACAGAATTTCAAGCTTTGAGTTCCAGTTGCTTTTTTCCTTTCTCTGGAGAAAAGCCTCTTATCACCAGTCTTAAAAAGTCTTTTGAGGTACATCCAGATTTAATTATAAAAGAGCTAAAGAACACATTTTTCTCCAAAACAGTCATTTCTCTGGAAGAGAAATCATTTGTCTCTGCACTTTAGGTAAAGGGAATAGTCAAATTTCCCCCCAGATATTTGAAGGAAATAGAACTGGTTAACATCTAGCGAGACAAACTACACTTAACTGTGTTTGTAGTCACTTGCCTAGAGCTGTACCACTTGGTAAGCACCACTCCACAAAATGAAAATGTTTGAAATCCAACTGTTCAAACATTTTTATAGTGTTTGCTGGACAACGGTCTCAAATTTTTTAAGAGCAGCTGACAATAACGAAACAAAATGGCATTTTGGCCTTCTCAGTATCACAGTTGCAAGCAATTAGAATGCAAAGCAGGCCAGGCAAAAAGGTTGGGATCATTTCCAAACCTACTGATTTTGAGGTTCAGCAGGTGTCCTAACAAAAATTTGGAGGAGAATATTAACTTTGAATCAGTAAGGAAAAACCATGAAACATCTTTAGGAATTCCACGTGTGGTTCAGTCTGTTTCAATGAGCCCACTTGTTAAAAATTCACCTGCTCCATTAATTAGCTAAGCTTGGCACCATCATTTAAAAATAAGCCTGTTCACCATCAACCACACAAAATGAGGGAACACAAAATAGAATCAAGTATAGGATGACAACCACAGTCATGGAAAATGATAAAAGTCAAAAAGGTAGTCAGGCACCAGCATAAGCAGCAGAAATCAAGAATTCCTGGGCCAAACACTGAATTCACTTCTTCGTTTTACTGACTACATCCACTTTTAATTCTAGCTGCTTTACATTGGGTGCCACTGTACCATATGTATCAGCCACCCTTCAGGCACCCCATGGTGAAAGGAAAGGGTTCAAAAGAGAGGCCAAGCAGGGGAGTATTGTTATCCCAAATATCCATTATACATAGGAAACAGCTCACATATACCAGGGACTCAAAAGGGGGCTTCAAATTGATTGTGAAGGGTCCCAAATGACATCTAGGCCTCAGTTTCCTCTCTGTGATATATAAAAACTGTCATCAAACTCTTCTGGGTCACAGTCCCTTTTAAAAACTTGATAACAATGGATCATCAGCTGCTTAATAAGCATGTCCCCACAAATTTCTACGTACAATTCTGGGAGTCTGGGGATCTCCAACTCTAATCCAAAACTCCCAGGTTCCAAATCCAAGAGATTTGACAACCGGTAAGTTTTCTAGCAACTCAATAAACATTACAAACGATACTCATTCTTTAGGAATACAGCACTTTGTAGTTCACAAAGTGAGTTCAAACCCAAACACAAGCAGAGGAGGAAACTGAGGCGCAGACAAATTAGAGTGACTTGTCTAAGTTCAGTCGGCCAGCTGGTGGCTAGGCCCAGTAGCAAACCCAGCTCTTCCGACTCCGGGAGCTCACATCCCTACCCCGGAGCTGCTGCCAGAGCTCCCGGCCCTCTCTAAGGCGGCATAAGGAGGAAAAGGCAAAGCAGAAAGCCCACCACCAACCATCCTCCAGCCCCTTCCTGGCTCCCCAACTGGGTCCTTGCAGGCCCTGATGGGTGGCGCCAGGCCTCCAGGCCAGCCCCGGCCCCGGCCCCGGCCCCGGTCCCCCCCGCCTCCCCGGCCGCGCCAAATCCCGCCGCTGCCGCCGCCTCTCCGGGAGCGGGGCGGAGCAGCTGCCCACCGCCGCCGACCACCCGGACGACTCCTCGTCGAATCGCAAACGCATAGGCCGCCGCCCGAGTTCTGCGTACGAGAAGAAAGACGCGGCGCGAGCGCCAACGGCCACCGGGCGCTCGCCGCGGCGGCCGGGCCTGCGCCCCAAGAGCTGGATGCCAGAGCAGGAGAAAGAGCCGCCAACCGATCGCTCGATCGACCGCGCGCCCGCTCCTTCGCCCTACCAGACCGGGGAGGGGGGGAGGGCGCGCCAGGGCTTCTTCGAGTTAGGGGCCTGACTCCCCGGCGACGAGACAAGATGGCTCCCCCAGTCCGCGCTGCAGCTACCGTCCCGGCTGCGTCGCTCGGCCCGCCCCCGGTACTGTTTCTTTAAATGGCGGAGAGGGTCAGGAAGGCCGGAAGAGAGGTGCGCGCTCTCACGTGATAGGGGTGGGACTGGCCAACTAAGATCCGGTCACGTGGGTACAAACCGCCGGCCAGTCCGAAGGCGGAGTTTCAGGGCGGGGGCGGGAGAACCTATGGCTTTGTGATTGGCTGAACGAACCTTGGAGGCCTCGGGGGCTTGGGGCGTCGGGTAGTGCGCGAGGTAGCCGGGGCGGTGTGCGCCAGCGGAGACAAAGCGGCGGCACAGAATTCTTAAACGCCGAATTTCGTGTCGCAGAGTCTTGTCGTCTTAGTCAGCGCGGCGCGCGGGTGGTGACGGCGGCGGCGGCGGAGGCAGCAGCGGCGGCAGCGGGAGCGGCAGCGGCAGCGGCAACGGCAGCGGCAGCACATGGTTCCAAGAGCGCGCTGCGGTTGTTGAGTTCCAATCCCGCGGGGAGGGACAAAGGCAGCTGGGAGCTCCTGGCAACGCCCGAGTGGGTGGTTTATTTGTCTCTGCCCTCGATTTGGGGCTGTGAAACCAGCGACGAACTCCTCAGCCCGGGGAGAGGCCACGGGACCAAGGCCTGGGAAGGGCCTACGGTTGAGGTGGCTGAGTGAAGTGGGGGAGGGGCGCGGCTTGGCTGAGGTGATTTTGGCAAGTCAATTGTGAGGCTTAGTGGTGGACCATTGTGTGATAATTTGAGTCAATCCTCTTTGGAAATTGGGGCGGGGCTGCAATCCTGGTGTTTTCAGGTTTTTTTTTGGAGGGAAAAAGTCAGCACCTCTTCCGGTTGGTAAGTGGTAAAAGGAATTGGCGCCATATACTTTGCCACAGTCTACGTCTAGGGCCCATTTGAAGATCTTAGCATCATTGGTGGCGAAGACGTGAGTGCGTATTCAGTTTCGTGACAGTGTGTTTCCGGATTGGTAAAATTCTCGGTACGAAATTTAAGGCACCAAAAAGGGCTCGAAGAACCAACGTTAGGATGAAGTAATAATCGTCATTGAAATCAGTATCCCCTGTCTGCCCCAGGATCATCCACTTTCTACTTATAGTCTGAATTGAACTATCGAAACTTGACACTAAAAGTTCTTCGGCAAGTTTATGACAAAGTTCTTTCCAGGCAAGTGCTTATTCTACTGAGCTATCTCCCCGGCCTACAAAGTTTTTTCCAAAATATATCATAGAAGATTTAAAAATACTTAACGAAGAAATCCGTTCCAGTTTTGTATTGGCTAACGTGCTTTAACAATCCATAAGGAACAGAGAGACAACCTTTGGTGAAAGAAGTCTTGAAAAGTCAGTCCTACTAGGTGAAAGATTGGAGCTCTTGTTGCAGTCATGGCCTTCACATATTACAGTAGTCTGAATCGAGCCCAGCTAACCTTTGAATATCTGCACACAAATTCGTAAGTATCCTGTAGGTGCTAACGAGATCATCAGTAACTCAACCCTTGATATTAATATGATAATCCTTTCCCCAGAAAATTTTACTTTTCCACGGTTTAAGATATCGCTGGATACCAGTCTTTCGCTCAGAAATATTTATTGCTAATCCAGAAGATTCTTATTTTAGTTACTGAATCACAGTTTTTCTAGGTGCAAATTCATTTACCCAGAGTCAGCACATTATTTCAAATATTTAATAGGAATACAGGAAATTCTCTTCAAATGGGCAAAAGTTGGATTTGTTATCAACTGCCTCTATGAAAACAGCCTAGACAATTGGGTTTATGTCAGGTGTTTCTAACAAGAAAAGGAAGACAACAACATTTGAGTAACAACTTACAAGAAGAAAAAAATACTTTCCAGCAAACAGTTGGCTTTATCTTTCTTGGAAATGCGTACCTGTATCCAGTGTAGTTTGTGCAGGAAGTGACAAATTGTTTAAATTCTTGATTTAGATAAGTCTTGCCCTGAATTGTGTGCAACTCCAGAAATACAGTGTTACCATCGCTCCAATTTGATCTGGAATGTTTTAGAATTCTTAAACCCACTCTGACATCCAGTGGGGTCAAAACTACTTCAGTGTTTTTAATACATTCATCTGCTACTTTTGAGATACAGGTAAGTATTCTACCATTTTAGTACTTAGACAATAGGTAATGAATAACTTTAGTGGTCCAGAGTTGGCAGAGCATAGGCTTCAGTTATCCAATATTACAGAGAATTTTTAGCCTTTTGTGGAAAGGACAGGTGTTACAATTTCTTAGAGGATGTAATTTTTTAATATTTTCTAGTCAAATAATTTGCCAAATTCTGTACTTTTGTTGTTTTGTTTTAAGAAAGCTTTTTATTGACCCAAAATATTTTAGAGAAGGTACCATACATATAAGTTGACTAGGTGAATTCTTACACTTACTGGTTAATTTGTAAGGAACATAAATGAAGTAACTGATCCTAGCCTTGGGCAAAAATCTTCAATATCCTTTTTAAATATTTTATTGATCATGTTAAGAACTAGCAGGTAACTAGGGATACAGCTCAGTGGCATAAGCGCTTGCCTAGCAAGCACAAGGTCCTGAGTTCAATCCGTGGTACCGCAAAAAAAAAAAAAAAAAAAAAAAAAAAAAAATCTAGAAGGTGAAGGCCACTTAGATGTTCATGTATATCATGTTCATTAAATGGCTGAGTTGAAAGTTTTGGAATAAGACAAATTTGGAATTGCAGATTCTTGGAAGACCACAATCTAGATTTCAGAATCCGGTTTCTTGTTTTCACTTAGTCAAAGATTACTCAGTAATAAAGTAGTAACAATCATTGTTTCATGGCAGTTACTGTTTCAAACTGTCTACAGTAATCTTGAAAGCAAACCTGTGGGCTAAGAATTATTCTTTTACATTTGAGGAAGACAAGTCTTGAAGTGATTGGTAGTGATTATACAGCTGCTGAATGGCAGCCAGTATTTAAAAAAGTCGTTCGGTCACTGTGTTTAGTGCTTTAATCATATGGCAGTACTGACTGATCAGTTTTACATTCAAGGGCCTGTTTTCTTATCTAAGTCAAGTTGTTTTTTTTTTTTTTTTTTTATTCTAAGGATTCTTTAATTTTAGTTTATCTCATTGAATCTCCTGCTTTGAGGATTATGGGATTGTTCTCTCGTTCTCTTCTCCCTCTTATTTTGTGCTTCATTGACAGTAATTGATTTCACTCCTCCTATTTTGTAGTTTAACAGTAGGTGGACAGTGCCATGGTAAAGAAGCAAATCTCAGTTAAGCCATTTGTTTTAAGGTGATGGAGAATTTTCTGTGAATGTTTCTTACTCATTGATTTGGAAGTAGTTGTTCACTTGCATTTCCAAGGGTTGGCAGATCATTTTGAAACCCTCTTCTCTTCTTTCTTTCTTCCTTTCTTCCTTTTTTTCTCTTTCTGACAGTTGTCTCACTATATAAATCGGACAGGCCTTGAACTAATGCCAGGCTTTGTGCCTCATCCTCCTGAGTGCTGGGATTACAGTCATTGGTCTCTGAAATTTCTTAATCTGAACCACAGCTCTTACCTTTGAGGTTCTGCTTCTGAGTGCTCTGTCCTTCCAGAAGAAAGTATGAATGCTAAAACACCAGGATAAATTTGAATTTGTAACGAATTTCAAGAGTCTTGACCCAAAGATTATTTTAGAGGAAACATTTTAACATTCTCACATGATATGACTTGTTATTCATAACGATAGATTAACCTTTAAGTGGTTCACTAAGTCACCTTCAGAGAAGAGAGGATTGGTCCTGTAGTTCTTTCTCCTTTGTTTAGTTTAAACACAAGACAATCCAAGGACATCTACACTGTTGCCACATTGTGAATTATGAAAGAGATAGCACTCTGCTTATTGCCAGTAAAATGTGGACTTGAAAATAACCCAGGCTAGGAAGGTGGAAATCATTGTAGTTTAGTGACAAGATTGTGCTTGAAGGCCAACCATACCTAGATTTGAGTGCTTCCTGCCTGTGAGTAAATCAACCTCTTGAGCCCTCAGTTTTCATTTATATAATACGACTAATCTGATGAGAATGTTTATGAAGGTTATATCAAATAACAAAGTTCTTAGCTTTTACATGGTATATAGGAAAGTTGAGTAGATGGTGGTTACTCTATATTAGTTTATATGAACAAAAAGTGGTAACTTGCTTTTTGATGTTAGTAGGCAGACAAATTCCTGATAAATTTTGGAGCATGTGTTAAGAGACAGTAAATTTCTTGATTTTTTTTCTCCCTGTATTACGATTTCTGGTAGTAATGATAGGTATTCTTTGGTAACATCAGCCTTAAGGTGACAGTAGGCCTGGGAGCATCTAACTTACTTTAATACTGAAAATTGCTTTTACAAGATCATGCAAGTTAGGGTTTTCACATTAGAGAAGTTTTATTCAGTTCTGGTATTAGGTAGTTGATTTTGTGACTGATGCTCTTTTCACATGCTCATCATGTCCTGGTTTGCTGTACTAAGTGATCTGAAAGCAGGATGCTTAAGTAGAAGAGTTACTTTTTGTTTTTTTATGTTTATTCATTTGATACTTTAATTTGTAATCTTGGCTGTGTAATAGTCTAAGCTGTTCATCCACATGTGAGGAACTTGTCAACTCAGAGACTTCTGTATTTTCTAGGATGTATAAATGTGTTGAAATGTAAGTTCATATGCTAAATATATTAAAAAGCTATTTGAATTTAAAATAACTGCTCAAGGATTTCCCAGCAGTTAACTGTTTTCGGTGTATACAGGAACTAGGAAAATTGTCACAGTGTGGTGGGTTTGTGAATAATCCATTGGTTTAAATTGCAGCTATTAAGTATGAAAGCAAACAAGTTAATTTAACCATGGATTTGTTGCTGGAAGTACTAAGCTGGAAAACTATTTCTCCTATGGCACAAATGAAAAGTTATGATCAGTTGAAAGCCGAAGAATTTGTTCAAAATCTTGTCTTTTTCTAGTTGATTGATCTTTCTTGGATCACATGCAAAATTTAGGTCTGCAAAGAATAATTTTTTTTGATATCTATTCATTTTGTCTCAAATACTAGGTAGTGATGAGTCTACCTCTTGAAATACTGTTTGGGAAAAATGGAATTATGCAATTGCTATGTTTTGGATAATGATTTTAAATATTTAGAACTGACTTTGACATCTGGAAGATCCATTATTAATCTGTTTGAGGTCTAAGAAGAAAATTCTGAGTATTACCTCTTTCATGCTATGAATGATCATCACAAAAATACCTCCTTGCCCCTTTGAGATTGGCTTACTGAATTCTAAATGTCTCATTTCCGAGCTGGGTGTGATGACACATGTGTAATCTTAGCTGGAAGGTTGAGGCAGTATGGATCAAAAGTTTAGGCCCAATGTGGGTAACATGTGAAACTATCTTATAAAAACAGAAAACAAAACAAAAGGTCTTGGGATGTTCCTTGGTATGAAGTACAAGGGCCTTAGGATCAATACTCAATATCTCCCCTAGCCAGTCTCATTTTTTATGTAAAGTAATTAGAAATATAGATTACAGAGATAGTTATTTGTGTTTGTATTTTTTTTTTTTTTAATTTTCTTGTCTTAGTGACAGAGGGAGTCAGAAAGTTTTTCTGTTAATTCCTACTCTTCTCACTACCAAAGTACAAAAACTACATCCTTTAATTCTAAAGTTACAAATGGTAGTCTTTTTTTTTTTTTAAGCCAGGATCTCAGTATGTAGTTCATATGTATTTCAGGATGGCCTTGAATTTAACTCGTGATCTTCATCTCCTGGGATTATAGGCATGCGCCACCATGCCCTGCAAACAGTAGTCTTTATTCTTAATATGCTTGAGTTTTTGTTTTTTCTAGGGGGGTATATGTTTGAGAGTTGTTGACTTTATGTTAAAATGGAGATTGATGTTGAAATGAGAAGTGTTGTAATAGAATTGATTAATATATAGCAAACCTTAAAATAAGTTAGAGTATAGAAAAACAGTTCACTTTCTAAATCACTTGTAAGTCAGATGACTTTGGAAGCTTGAGAACAAATGGTAAGATTCATTTTTATTTAGTGTTAGCTTAGCAAGTCACCTTAATTTTTTAGCTTTGTCCCTATTTTTTTATTTTTGCAGTACTAGGGAATTAGTACATGGGATCTTGAGCATACTAAGCAAGTACTCTTAGCATTGAGTAACATTCCTAGCCTATCATTTTTTTTAGATCATTAGACAAGATCACTAAGTTGTTGTAGCTCTCCTCTTGGGAATCTTCCAGCCTCAATCTCTTGAAGAGTTTGGATTATAGATATGTTCCATCCATCAATGCATGGTCTTCACGTTTCCATAGTGGGACGTAAAGAATATTAACTTAGCCCATACTTTAAATAATTTAAAGTGATGACTCAGTATGTATTTTTTAATAATTAAAGATCAACAATTTTGTTCTGCCATGTAAAATTAAAAATTGGCCGTTAGCCAGAAGTATTTGAGTTCTGTATTCTAGGTGAATTGGTGATAAAATATCTATGTCTCACTACGGTATGCTTCCTGGTAATGCCTTTGGATTAGCAACAGATAAATTTATTGATCTCTTGGAGGAAAAGTTCTTCCTAAAATTATGGGAGCTTGTAGTTTCATATAATTAAAAAATTGGCATTTAAATACTTATGTGGGAAAATGTATTACTGGCCAGCTATTAGAGTTTTTTATAAGCAAATATCTTAAAGTTTAAAGTTAAGTGATCAGATCTCATATGCTAGTTATGTAATACTGTTGTATTTCAATCTAAATTCTTAGAAATTTTTCACTTTGGTTATTGGCTGAAACTAAGGAGTAATTTAGGTGTTTATGAAAAATTAATGATGGTAAGGTATAAGTTAATGATTTTGTATTTTCTTTAAGTCAGCCTGGTTTTCTAGATGCTTCTGTGTGGACTTTAGTAATTTTTTGTATGACTTTTAAGATTAAAGAACGTGAATTGAGCATGGTCAGTGTATAATTCGTTAGCATTTTTGTTTACCAGTACCTGTGAAGAATTAAGAGGTTTTGTACAGTATATAAGAAACTGGTTTTGAAGAAAGGCAGTAACGATAAGCTTTGCCCTTTGAAAGTTTGGCTTGGGCTGACCAAATAGCTCAGCAGATTAAAGTGCCTGCTAGCAGGCACAGGAGCCCGGGGTTCAATCCCTGGGCCTGCTGTGCCTGCCCCACCCCAGGGCGTGCTGAGATGGCAGTTGAGACTGGATAGGTGGCACGCACCTTTAATTCCAGCTCCTGGGAGGCTGTAGACAGGTGATCACTACAAGTCCAATCTAGTAGTAAGACCCTAAACACCCTGTAGACCCTTTCCCTCAAAATACAAAGAAAAAAAAAGAAATTTTGGCTAAAAACTGAACTTTATACACATTCAACCAAGGAATCCAAGACCTTTTTGTCATTCTTAGATAAGAATCTACTATAATGGCCTAGGAATGCTTGTAAAGTTGACCTTTTCAAGGAGGGGAATCAGTAGTTATCTTCTTTGGCACCTGCTGAAAATTTGGTTTACACAGCTACAGTACCACATTATATAGAACTCAGTAAAGGTAACATAAACTGAATCTGGTGGTATGTGTATATGCCTGTAATCCCAGCACTCACACTCAGGAGACTGAAACAGGAACAATGTGATCAAAGCCAGTCTTGGGATAGTAAGTTTGTAATACGAGGAACCACAGCTCATTTCATCTGGTATTTTCATGTTTATCATTTCAGAGCTCATGAATTTTTATTTGGAGCTCTTGCTGAACTGGTGGATAATGCAGTACAACCAAAGCTGTATTGTGAGACTGAGAAGAAAAAAGATGATGTGAGATATGCAGAAACAGCTAGTTAAATCTCTGAAAAATAAAATACATGCTTTTTTTTTTTTGTGGAATCGGGGATTGAACTCAGGCCCTTGTGTTTGCTAGGGAAGTGCTTATTCCACTGAGCCATCTCCCGGGCCCAAATATATGCATTTTTTTTTCTTCCGAATGCCTTCAGGGCAGGTTTGGCTGGCATGAGTTGTGGGGATCCAACCACAGCAACCCGAGCCTGACTGCTTTGTTGAAGCAGCCACTTAAAGAACTGAGCTAAGGGGCAGGCCCACCAATATATGCGTTTTTAAAGCCACAGTATCATTGCTTTTAGGAGTTAGTGCATGTGACACTGTTAATACTTTAGGGCAGGGTTCTCAATAACATTTCTGAGTACCTGGCAGACCTTGATTAACATTTAAGAAGAATTCTAGAAACCTAAGTATTAGAGAATAAATTTCAGAAGTATGAATTAATGCCAATTGAGATTATAGATTTTAAAAAAAATTTTACGATTTTATGAGGAACCATAGCTCATTTCATCTGGTATTTTCGTGTTTGTCATTTCAGAACTACTCATGAATTTTTATTTGGAGCTCTTGCTGAACTGGTTGATAATGCAAGGTATGTAGTCTTCCTGCATATATTCTGCTTGAAATACAAACTTTTTGGGTTATTAGGACTTTTGCTTTCTGAAGACTTGAGCAAATACTTCTGTAGTAGCTGTAACTCCTTAGAGGCCCATTACCACAAAGTTTTTAATACTTTAAATACTTTCTTGATTAACTTAAAATTCATTTTTTTTCTCTATAGGTATTAGCCTAAAAATGGTGAATTTACTTTATTTCAAATCATTTTTCCTTGTATATTAGAGCAAAGTGATTGTGAAAAACAAGGACTTGATTTTTCTTTCTTTTCTTTTTTTTTTTTTTTTTGTGGTACCAGGAATGGAACTCAGGACCTTGTGCTTATTAGGCAGGTGGAAAAACAGGGAATTGAGATAGAAACTTGGGATCAAGTTAATGGGATAGATGACCTGTGATTTTCTTACCAGGACAGTACACCCCATGCACCCCTTTAGATCTTTGTCAGAGTTTTATATCTTTCTAGAATGTTTTGTTGTGAGGTTATGCTCACTGATCAAAATCTCTTCTGTTTGTAGCACATGTGCTTTAGAAGGAGTCACTTCAGCATTTTCTTTTACTGAATTGAAGTTTGGGTTCATTTATAGATAAAGATTCAAGTTTAAATAAAAATCTTGATAGTTACAGTTTGAAAATATTGTCCAAGTTTTGGGGGCCGGGGAGATAGCTCAGTGGAATAAGCACTTGGCCTGGCAAGCGCAAGGACCTGAGTTCAATCCCTGATGCGTGTGTGTGTGTGTGTGTGTGTGTGTGTGTGTGTGTGTGTATTCCAAGTTTTATTGAGTACAAACATAAAATTAAGATCATCTTTTATCTTCATTAAAGATGTTTAATGAAGAAGGCAAGAGTTGACAGTAATACTGCTAAATTGATCCCCATTTAGTGAACTTCCTTATATTTTGTAGTATCTGAAGAAATCACTTACACCAGTGATGATGAACCTTTTAATGAAATAAACAGCCTGTTGTGACATGTGTGCCATCAGTTCACCACTGATTTAACTATCATTACTTTTTTGCTGTTGTGTTTATGAAAGTATGCTAAGTAATACATTACTTGACTAGAAAACTTCCCTATTTTGTTTCAATGTTGTTTGACTTATTCTGTTCAGTTAAAAGTGTTATAACTTAATGGAAGTATGTTTGCATTTTGTTTAACTTAGAACAGAGCATTATGTTGCAGTTTGCAGCTTTTTGTGTAATAGACATGAACTGGAACTTTCTGGGCATATCCTTTGCTATTCCTGTACACATTTTTCCAATTTTTCTCATATTTTAAAATATTTTTTCTGTCATTGAGAGTAGACACATGTAGAGCTGGATGAATTTGGGGTTTAAATTTTTAACTTTTTTTTTTTAAAATCAAACTCAGGGCTTTTTGCATGCTAAAGATTCACTTTACAATTAAGTTGTATCCTGAGTGGACCTTTTGTGCTTAAAATCAATAAAACTTTCAGTTTCCTTGCCTGCAGTCAGTAGAATTAAGATAATATACTTGCAGACCTTCATGAAAGCCTTCATTGTTGACTGAATCCAGTGGCTGGAGTCTAACTGAATGCTTTAACTTGTTTTCCAGGTTAAAGAGGTTAATGTTATGGGCTCAGGAATGACTATAGTGTATATGGTAAAGATTCAGGTTTTTCACAGGTTGTGTCAGCTAATAGTTCTCCTTTTTTCTTAAAATTTTGGTGAGTAAAATGGATGCTTTTGGAATGTTTTACTATGATTGCAAATGAGTCAGTAAAATATATATTTTAAGTCATTTCTTGAAGTGTAAAAGGAAATATTCTTACGAGTTCTAAATTACATGTTTTTACAGTGAAATCAGTATTTTTAAAATGTATTTAGGCCCTGTGTATCATGTAATCTTGAGTAATTGGGAGCCCCTGAAGTTTTTCATAAGTATAAAAGTAAAGTGTTACCATAGGTAATATTTTTAATGTCCTCCTAAAAGAGAAATACCATGTATTTTGCTTATTGATATTCCATTGACACATCTTTTTTTCCTTCTTAATTTTGCAGAGATGCCGATGCCACCAGAATAGATATTTATGCAGGCAAGTCAGACGTTAGATCTTTCTTGTAATGCCCTGTTTCTCTAATGCACTTTCTACTACTTTGTCCCTAAGAAGAAATAAGTGGGGAATAACTAATTCTTGAAGCATGGAGAGATGGACATAAGTAGAAATGGGATAGCCCTGGTCAAGCGTGTTGTAGAAATCAAGAATATTGGGGCCAGGGAGATGGCTCAGTGGAGCAAGTGCTTCCCTGGCAAGCGCAAGGGCCTGAGTTCAATCCCTGGTTCCACAAAAAAAAAAGAATATTGGTTTGGAAACTAACGTCAGATATCAAATCTATGATAGAGACAAAAAGACATGGGGTGATAGAGTAATGTGACATAAAATGACCAAATACTGGTTATCTTACTGGAAGGAGGGATTTTGCTGGAGTACTAGTCCCTATGAGAATGGTGGCTGGTGTCAGTTGCAGAAAATTGCTGGTAAATGGGTTAGAATTAGGTTTGTACAGGTATTCTTGGGTAGAGGTGTCAAGTAGTAAAGAGGACTGCTTGGCCAAGAATTTGAGGCTTTTATATCCTCTGTTATTTTGGTTGAATTAACTGTTGTTTTGTACTAAAACCCTGTGTTTCCTAGAGTGGTTGTAACAGTAGAAGAATTCTTAGTCATTATGATTGAGCTTTTTTTTTTTTTTTTTTTTTTTTGCAGTTCCACTATGTTCTTTTTTTTATGATTGAGCTTTTTTTAAAAAAATAATAAAATAAAATCAAAGATATCCTGAGTTTTTTTTGCCAGTTCAGTATATTTACCAGCACTTAAAAAAAACAAAAACAAAACTAAAACTTCGGAAATGGAATAGAAGACAGCTTTTAAATCCAGTTTGAAGGGCCAGCCAAATAGTTCAGTGGATTAAGGTTGCCTGCAAGCAGGCGCAGGGGTCTGGGGTTTGATATCTTTGCTTGCAGTGCCAGCCTCGCCCCTGGGGTGCAGTGAGAGAACAGTTGAGACTGGGTGAGGTGGTGCATGCGTATAATCCCAGCTCTTGGAAGGCTGTAAACAAGCGGATCACTACGAATCTGATCTAGTAATGAGACCCTGAAAACCATATAGACCTTTCCCTAAAATACAAGAAAACAAAACAAAACAAATCCTGTTTGGTTAGTGTTAACATGTTTTCTCAGCACTCTTTCTGAAGTTTCCTGAAAGGTTTGAAGTTTCAGTTTGAATAATATTGCCTAGCTTCAGAGAAGTCTGTATTTATATAGGAATGTAGAGTTATCAAGTAAGCCCTCTTCACAGCCCCACTGGTTATATGGGACTGAGTACACAGTTTAGTAAATCTCAGAATCTTTAATGTCACGTAATTGTGAAAAATCCCCATGCCTAATACTATTCAGGAGGAAAGCAAATATTTCAGACTCCTACATGTCAGCTGTACTGCTTAAATGTTTTAAACCTTCTGGTGAAAGACCCTGCCAAAGGGGTAGAAATAGGCTTCTCTTATTTTTAGAATAAGTAACAGAAAAGAAATGGTACAACAGAAGAATGTTAGAACACATTTTCAGAGAGTACTATCTATTAAGTAATGGCTACTGAATATTTGGCCAAATGAAGGGGCCTTTTCAAGCCAGACCTGAATGTGCTTTTAGGAGCAGTAACAGTTACCTGTGTAAGAAATGACTATTTTAATCATTGTGTGCATGATAAAGCAGAGGATGGGCCTCTGCTCCAAGAGATGTCAAAGGAATAAATTCCAATAGCTAAGTCAATATTTGGAGGAAATATTTTTAAAAGATCATCTCAGCTCCCTCATACCACCTACGGTGGGTGAATCTCAGCAAGGAAATTCAATTCTTAACATTCAGAATGCAGAAGGACAATTGGATATCAATTTAAATGAAATAGACTTAGTATACATTTATTCAGTGCTTAGTGCTAGTTTTGTGCTTTGGGAAAAGTCCAGAGAGGATCAGAGGAAGCCTTTGCTCTAAAAGCTTCATTTCTATTTGGAGATAATGAGCATAGTAGTGATGATTAAAGAATGATAACTAGATCTTGAGGGAACAGTTGACAGTTAAGGCTTAAATGGTGTGATAGGTGCAGTACACATAGTTTTGGGAAAGGGCTTGTTTTACTTTTAAGTATTTTGGGATTAGGATTCTTGGCAGAATTATCCTTAACTTCACATTTTTCTTCCTCAGTGCCTTATTAATGCCTTCAGCAGGAGGAATAATGGTGTCAATATTGTAAAGTTGTTAGTACACATTATCTCATGTTTTGAAATTGTGTTGCTGTAGAATTTGGAAATCTCCTAAGCATCAGATTTAGTTTGAAATCCCTCTAAAAATCACATTTCAAATGCTGTCTTTTAAGGGAGAAAAAGGAACCAGCTTTTTAAAGTATAAAAGTATACATTTGTCCAAAGAATTCTTCTTAGTTGGATCTAAAGCATGATGATATGCTTGTCAGTGGACTGTAGGCTTTTATTGGCTTATTCAGTGTCTTGATTTCTTTTTTTTATTGCTGAGACAAAAATACCTAACACCCAAAGTTAACAGAGGAAAGATTTATTTGATTCACAATTTGTAGAGTTTTTCAGTTCATACAACCCAAGGCAGGGTGGCATAGCAGAGCAGCATCACAGAGGAGAAATAGTTCATGACAGGCAGAAGGCAGCAAAGCAGTGAAGTAGCAATCAACAAGCTACAGTCCTCTTTCTTTTCCTTATATTTTTTATCCAGGATACCTGCTTTTAGGGCAGATATCACTCACATCCTGGAGAGCCTTCCCATTGTCTCTCCCAGAACTGTACCAAACTAATCAGTGGGTTAATTTAGTGATTACACACCCTTGATCCCAGCATTTATACACACTATATCCAGCCATCTCTGAAAACCCCCACCCGTGACCACATGCCTAGGGGAAACATATAAGTCATAACATTCAACTTTCCTTTTGTGATGCCAGGGTGATGTTTAAATAAATGGAAAATTGGTTAGAACAAATGAAACAGATTAGTACTGCCTATTAGCATGAATAAAACTGTTAGATTGCAGAATGTGATGAACTTGGACGCCATTACATAAAAGCCTCTGGGATGTACATCATTCTATCATTAAATCTTTTAAGTTACATTTTACCCATGTCCCTCTTTTTCCAGTTTAGTAAGAGTGAGTAGTGAGGGCATGTGTAGCTTGGGGAAGTCAAGCTCTTGTCCATGTTGGACTAGGGTCTGAGGGATTACTGTGAAAATACTTTGGTTTTGCCGTTCCTATCTGGCTTACAAGTTGCTCCTTTTCTTTAGAAATGAATTTCTGTGGTAGAATGTGTGGCAGGGATACCCTTGTATTTCTCCTGAGGCTTACTCTAGAATGTTGCTTTAAAAGGGTGCTCCACCCATCAGCCCTGAGAGAAATGGAAACTCTTAGGTACCATCTCTGAACCTTAAAGTAGAGTCCAAAATCTGTATTTTTACAACTCTTCAGGCGATTCTTAGGCACACTACATTTGCTCTAGCTGGTTCTTTTCCTAGCCCCTCTCAGCTTAAACTGTCTGTCCTTTATTTTCTACATCATTTTCAGAGAATAGAATCTATTAAGATTGTGAACTCTTGGAGAGAGTGATCATACCTACATTGTTAGTTGCTCTTTTCTGCATCATAGGGCCAGGCATATAAGTGGTCCTCAGCAAATAGTTATCTAATAAATTAGTCATTTGTACACATGTTGTAGCCAAGCAAAGATACTACACTGCCTATATAAAAGTTTTGAAAAATTACTGCTGAATTATCTAATCTGCCCTGAAGTAGTATTGCATGTGACTGTGGACCTGGACATTACTAGGCATTTGCAAGATGTCAGTTACTATGTTTCCTTCCTTGTAAACTACATTTAAAGGCTTTGAATTGAAGATGATTCTAGATCCACTGTTAAGTGATGGTTATATGCTGAAACATTTTAGCCTGTGAATCTTGTCTTAATACAAAAGCCTAGAGAGTGACTTATTTGATAAGTGTTCAAAAAATACCAGTAATCCTTGGGGACTTTCCAGATACACTTGGCTCAAACCAATTTCTGGATCCCAGGGCAGAACCTCTGTGCACATTTTATGCCATAGTGTGCAGCAGATGACTCTAGACTAGAGTTAAAACACTTCAACCATGCTCTGTATGTGACCTAGTTTGAGACTCCATATTACACTTTGATTCTATCAGATGGAAACTTTGATACTTTTTTGTACTTTTTATGTATTTGTTCCTGCTTGCCACATCTTGTTTGAGTTCTCTAGACTTTGATGAGAGAGGCAGGGAGCCTGCCCATTAGCTCTGTTGTTTAAGTACCTGCTTAAGCGAAGGCATTCAGCCTCAGGATACTGTGGTTTGATCCCCAGATGGTCATGCCTTACCAGACCTGCCCTTAAGGCATCCTGAGCCAGCACCTCCCCACCAAAAAAATCCTGAACTTTCAGGCTGGGGAGATAGCTCAGTAGAGTAAGCAAGGTTCTGAGTTCAATTCCCAGTACCATTTTAAAAAAAAAAAAAAAAAAAAAAAAAAAAGTTAAGACGAGAGGGGCATTCCCATAGGGAGATTTTCTTTTCTATCAGTGTACTACAGGAAGATTCTCACTCTTGAACTTTCAAGAGGCACTTGTAATGAATGTTTAGTTTTCTAAACATAGTGATACTTGAAAATCTCTGCTTTATAGCCCTTCTGAAATTGCATTTTAAGTTACATTAACTATGCAGTAACAGAGTTTTAGCCTGAGAAGAAAACAAAGAACATTTTAAACAGATTAGTCAGTACAGGTAGTTATACAACAATGTTGGTGAGCTGTTACTTGAGGAAATTTAAAAAAATTTTTTTAAACTTTTTTTTTTGTTTATTTATTTTTACATTTATTTACTCTGTGTGTGTGTGTGTGTGTGTGTGTGTGTGTGTGGCCAGCTCAGCCCACCAGGGGGCAGGGCTGAATGGCATGTGGTGCTGGGGGATTGAACCGTGGTCCCTGTGCTTTGCCAAGGTTGTTCCAAGTAGGTGCTTTAGACCACTGAGCCATCTCTCCAGCCCCTTTAAAAATGTTTTATTAGGAACTAGATTTCAAAGCAATCTTAGGCTTGGACCTTATATAGACCTCCTTTCTGCTATTTGAATTGCTCCTTTTATCCACTGCCAACCAGTGGACTATGAATAACATCTCAGTTGGGGAGATTGGGGTTAGTGATACTCTTATAGCTTGTGTGAGTCTTTGCCTCCACTTCTATCTCACATCCATTTCTCTTGCTGATTCTGCTTCCCTAATTCCAAGGCTAGTTTTTTTATTGCTCATCTAGCCTTCAGAGTCAAAAGTTCCGTGGAAACAAGTATAGTTGTCTTCTCTCTTTGGAACTTTATTCTCCATTGTCTATGACATCCTGGACCCGTAACTGTTGTGGATTACAACTTGCTGAAAAAAGTTATTTACCCACTAGCCTGTTGTGGATCTTTCTTCTTGCCCAAGATACTCTATTGCAGTTGTTGTACATATTATTATCAAGGGACTGTTCTGTTTGCAGCTAAGCAGATCTAGCCAGGAACTAGGTACCTATTACAAGGGCCCATAGCTAACAGGGACTATGATTATGAATACACATAGTCCAGAAACTGTAGTGACCTGTGGTGTTGACATATATAGACACAGTAATTTATCTTTTAGATAGTAGCTGCTGCCACTGTATTCCCAGCTATGTCTGGCTTATCACTTTGTCTCAAGGCTGTTTCAGACTTAAAAGGGGAGGGTACTCTTGAGTTTGAGCTGTATTGATAAGGTATAATATGTGCTAGTTGGAATACTTTAGTGTTTTGTGATCTGTGGCATATGGTAGGATTGACAGTAATCCAGTTAGAGAAAGGCAGAAGGACAATTGAGATATATGTGAAATTCATGCATATTCGGTGGTCTTGGGTATAGTTAGGTGTTGGACTGGGTAATCTCCACTCTCCTTATAGATTTTCTCAAGATTTATCTTGAACTGGTAGGTCTTAGAGAACCTTTGATCAAGAATTCGTACCCTCATACCCTGAAAGGGTCCTCATGCTAGCTAGGACTGTTAAAAGCTTGGTTGGATATGACCCTTTAGAAGGTTCAAACTTCACATTGACCACTTTCTGTTCATACCTATAGTGCCACCCTCTCTGGAATAATAGCCCAGTAATGGCAGCTACTTCTTTTACAGAAAGACGAGAGGACCTACGAGGAGGGTTTATGCTCTGCTTTTTGGATGATGGAGCAGGAATGGATCCCAGTAAGTGATGAGATAGTTCTGTTTTTTTTTTTTGCAGGGGGTGGGGTGGGGGAGGCTGTACCCATTTTTACAAAGCACTACACAAACTTGTTTTTCTGTGTCCTCACTGTTGTGACAGTAAGATCCACTTGGAGAGGGAAACACCTCTTGCAACATCTTAGGCTTAATGCTGCTACGTATCTGTTGAGTCTTGTCCTGACCTAGAATATAGGGTCTGAATGACATCTTAAGTTAGTCAGATTACCTATCTTGACATTGTATCTAGTTTGTGCAACATTTTAAAGCTAGAATACCATGACCTCCTGTAGCCTGTTTACATGTTCTGGTAACAGAACACAGGTCAGTCACGGTACTGGCAGGCCAGATAAAATTTGTCTCCTTTTATCTCATGATTGCAAATTTCCTCAGTGAGAGGTGTTCAGCAGACAGATAGCTATTCTTTAGCCAGGCTCAGAGCTTTTACTTTGAGAAATCTGGGAGAGAAATGCCAACTTTCACTTTCTTCTGTGTTTGCCACCTCAGGTGATGCTGCCAGTGTGATCCAGTTTGGGAAGTCAGCCAAACGAACGCCTGAGTCCACCCAGATTGGACAGTATGGGAATGGGTTAAAATCGTAAGTATACTGGAAGCCTGTTACAGGGCCCTTCTGTCCTCCCCCTTGAATGCCACTAACTCTGAAACAGGAAAGTCAAAAAGAAGTGGCAATTTGTGGGTAGCTTACTAACTGTCATCCAACTGAGTTTGCTCCATAGTAGGAACCTCCATCCAAAGCAAGTTGGGGTGGCAGAGACTGTAGGTTTCTTTTGGCACTGTGTACTAGAACTGTACTTCATCTTTAGGAAAAATTCTTGTATTAGCCCTGTTGTTGAAGGTGTGAATTCTCTTGTGAGGTTGGGATATGTCTGAGGTGCTAAGGGGGTCATCTCATGGTGTAATGGTGTTCCTGAGCACCTGCTGTATGTCATGGTTTGTGCCAGGAACTGGGGATCCAGAGTGAGGAAGACACAGCTCTGCCTCCTGGAGGATGATGCTATTTCTGTTTAAGCTTTTATGGCAGGGTCCCAGCTATTATCTTTATATCCCTAGGGACTTCTCTGTTAACACTTGGTTCCCATTTGTTTAATGTTTGGAATGTGGTGTTCTGCTTTTGAGTGAAGCCCCAAGAGAAAGGTTCTATTTCTGAAATGCTCGCTTCCAGCTGTACATACCTTTGCATGGAATAAGATTTAGTGGAATTGGAATTTGTGCAAATGGAATTATGAGTCAGATTTCTAGTCTTGGTGTAGAAACATGTTTTGCTTGAGAGAGAGAGTGGTGGTTTTTATCTGTCAACAGCCTTGGTCGATCTTCTTGTGCAGGATGCAGTGGGTCTGGGGAGGAGAATGCATCCAAGGAAATCAGGTGTCTGACTCCTAGACTTTGTGGTTTCTGTCTCAGGGAGGAACTAAGTGGTAATGATGAATACGTGTCCTGCAATATGCTAAAAAACTTCACATAGATGCTCTCTTTTCCTACATGGTAGCCTTGTGATATGTCAGCACTATTTTCATTTTCAAATGAGGTCTATAGGGATGAAATGACTTGTTTGGAGATTTAAAGATGTGTATGCACAGAGCTGGGATATGAATGAGGTCTTTACAAAATGGAAGCTGCTGTCCATTTTATTTTAGTCTGACACACTAAGGCTTGTATTGTCAGTTCTGTAAGTTTTGGCTTCTTCTGGAAATTGTGATTAAGCATGGAGTGGTGGGACATGCCTGCTTTAATCCGAGCACTCCAGAGGTGGAGTCAGGAGGATTGACACACAAGGTCAGCCTGAGCTACAGAGTGAGACCCTATCTCAGAAAAGTTGTGATTAAAATACATAGCAAATAATACATGCCAAATAGGTTAAGAATTAAATTCTGTCATTGCTGTGAGAATCCCTACCTTAGTTTCTGGCTTTTAGTTGCTCTTGGATCTTTGCATGACAGAATCCCTGGTCTGTTTCAATGGTCTGAGTATGAATTACCTGTGATTCCAATGAAACTTTCCTTGAGATGTCTGATAAAGGTGATCTGAGTTTTCCAAAAGCAAAGAAGAAATGCTGATTGTCCTGTGAATTGTGAGTTAGCTGCTTCTATCTGATTCATTCAGTTTTGCAAATTGTTACACCTGTTTATTTCCTAATCTAATTGTTACACCTGTTTATTTCCTAATCTAGAAGTGGGGTTGTAACCTCTGACATTCTGCCTTAGAAAAGGAGATTCAAAAGAAAATAATGTGACTTTGAAAGACTGGAAAGGGATGTCCAGACATTTGAGAGTATTGTTATTAGCATATTCAGAAGATTTTTGTGAAGGCCTTGTTGAAGTGGTGCCATCTAGTGTTCAAAATAGGCAGCACATGTTTATAGCAGAGCAATTTTTTTTTTTTTTTTTTTTTGGTAATTTTAGGGAAGGGTCTACAGGGTGTTCAGGGTCTTACTACTAGATCGGACTCATAGTGATCTGCCTGTTTACAGGCGCATGCTACCATGCCCAGTCTCAGTCACCATCTCAGTGAGCCCCGAGGGTGGGGCTGGGATGGCAGGCCTGGCAGTTAAACCCCTGGCCCCTATGTCTGCTTGCAGGCACTTTAATCCGCTGAGCTATTTGGCCAGCCCTAGTGGAGCAATTTGTACTACCTAAATCTTGGAAACAACCCAAATGCCCATCAACTGAGGAATGGATAAAAAAGATGTGGTCTTTTGCTACAATGGTGTACCACTCAGTCATAAAGAAGGATAAACTTGAGATATTTATAGGCAAATGGATGCAATCTGAGAGCATACTCACAGGTGAAATTGAATCACATGTATAATTTTATATTGGCTCAATGGTGTAACAAACTGAAAGAGTATAGGTACAATAAATATTGTGAAATGGGAAGAAATTGTTCAAAAAGAAAGAGAAACTAGGATGGGGAAGAGGGAAAGGAAGGAAGGGAAAAGAAAAAAATACTAAAGTTATACTGCTAATTTCTCTTAGTTCATTGAGAAGAATGGTTTGTGTTAATATTGTTTGGAGAGTTCTTTATGCCCATATCTGTTCTTTCAATAACTACTTTGAAGATAACAATACACAATGTGTTAACTGTTATTTTCCAGTTATTTTATTATAATTTTTTTCCATTAAAAAAAGAATAGCACAATCATTTGAAATTAATGCAGTTGAAAATGTTCCAAGAGGAGAGTGATTTGTAGTGAGACTAGGGCTGCCAGCAGAAAGATGATGTTTTAGGATTTTTACTCTTTATACCCTGTCGTCAGGATCAAAGACAAGAAATAAAGACAGTTTTTGGCAAGTTAGAGCAAGAGATAACTTTGACAGAGGGAAAATAATATGCCTCCATTTGCTATCTGCAAACTTCAGAGAGGAAGGAACGCTGAAGCTGAAGAGGAAAAGTCTGCCACCACCTGAGTACTGAAGGAGAAACAGGACTTGGTAGCCTTCAGAATATCTCTAGAATGTCCTGGGAATCTTTCCTGACTGGGGAAATGGAGCATGACATTCATTAGTGTGCTTGGCATGCCAATCTTGTTTGTGTTTATACTCAGAATGAGACTTTCCAACTTCGTCATCTCCTTGGAGAATTATGAGGACTAATGAGGTAATAGCTGTAAAGCCCCAGAAGCTGTTCAGAAGAAAAGAGCTAAACAGCCTCATTGTTGATTGGGAAGTCCTCCCATTGGTGCTAGGCTCTGCCCTGTTTTGTTTTGCCTAGAAAGGCCTGTCCCTGCCTGCCCCTCAGAAGTTTTACCATGACCAAACAGGAAGGAAACAAGTGATTCCATCTAGACTTTTTCCCGTGTGGAAGTCTGCCTCAAGATATAGTTCCCAGAAACCAGTGACATCCAAAAGTAGAAATCTGCCTATATTATTAGTTTGCTTGAAGCAATTCTGAGAACAAAGATGGTTGTAATTGACTCACATGAGGCTTCCTTGAACATCATTGTATTTTTTTTTTGGCCTCTACATTTGGTTGATTTGGGTTCATACTCATATTGCCCCTTGGAGAACTTCGGAGCATAGGCACTGGGCTATTCCCTTGGTGGTCCTCTTGCTGTTTGGTCAGTGGACATGAGGGTGAGAACTGCATGTGATCCGCGTAGAAGGTGACAAGTGGAAGGTATTAGCTACTGGAGTGGAACCTGTTAGTGGCATAGACAGAAGACATAGCAGCCCTTATGTGATAGTGATGAACCCAGAGGTCAAGGGCAGCAAGGTTACTTGTTAGTGTTGTAGCAGTAAGTTGGGAATGATACTAACCTTGGAGCCTTTGGTCAGCAGTGAGTGCATCCTAAAAGGATGGTAAAGGAGCCCTGAATGGAGGGTAAGTATGGTAGACAAGGTTTTAAGTAAAGAAAGAGTAAAGCAAGGACTGTTGGATGAATGATGAGGAAACAAGGGCTGAGGACCTCAGTTCAGGGACTGGGATCGAGAGACCTTCAGAGAACCCTTGAGAGGCAGTTTCCATCATGACCAAAGGGTGGACCACTCATTTTTTTAGATGAGCTTTGAATTTCTAGAAAAATAACCTGTTTTCTGCTTCCATTTCAGGGGCTCAATGCGTATTGGGAAGGATTTTATCCTGTTCACTAAGAAGGAAGATACCATGACCTGCCTCTTCCTGTCTCGCACCTTTCATGAGGAAGAAGGCATTGATGAAGTAGGTCCCTTCTTGGTGCCCAGAATCACCACTGCACATTTCCTCACTCTGCCTAGGCTCCTGTTAAAAGCCTATGCCCCCCATTACAGATTTGGCTGGTTGAATATACCTATGTTGGTTGAGGTAAATAAAGCAGATGATACCTTAATATGAGAGGAAGTGAAATATTAAAGCACTTTAGAGAACATCTGTCTTATTTCTGAAAATGAGAACATCAAATGGCAGGAACCAAGAGTTGGATCAAAGCTCTTCTAGATCTGCAGCTTGACTGGTCTGTGGAGGCTGTCGCCATGGAGAGCTATGTTATCAGCAGGAGTATTTTGGGCTTCCTTTTAGGGGTAGAGATTGAAACTGTCAGTAATAATGGAAGTGGCAGTGTTTTTTTCGCACAATGATGATACTGTGAAATGTGTTACAAATGTGTATTTCTTTTTAAGGAAATGTGTTGTTCTAACTGCATAAATTAGAAACTGAATTTAGACCCATCAGGGCTTGAACAGGTATTTAAACCACAGGAGTATGTGAAAAACATCCATTTGAGCTTGTTAAATGGCAGCTACCGCTTGGTCTCACTTTGAGAGTAACTCCACCTCAGTGGTTATTACTATGCTGGCAAAAAGTCTTAATCCAGAATATTTTTGTATAAAATACTTTGGACAGGGTGCAGTGGTACACAACTGTAATCCCAACAGCTTGTGAGGCTGAGGCAAGACGATCATAAGTTTGAGGCCAGCTTGGGCAACTCTGTGAGACTTTTATAAACTAAAAGATGAAAAAAGTTGTGGTAGATAGCTCATTATGAAGACCCTGGGTTCAGTTTCTAATACCACCAAATAAAAATAGTTTGGTAATTAGCTTTGTAAATGAAATACATGCCAACCAATCCTTTTTTATGGTCTGCTGGCTCCAGTGTCTACAGAACTGTCTGTTGTTGGAATACGTAGGAAGTTTTCTGTTCTGTCTAGCCTCAGACTTGACACTTCTTACCTCTCGTAAGTAATGGAGGCTAGAGTTTGAGGGACAGGACAAAGAGGTTCTATTGAAGAAACTTAGGGCTGTTACATAAGCAAATGATTGAATTCAGAGTTTCCATCTAATTCCTCTCTTTTGGTTAGTTGTAATTGAATTTGTACTGGTCCTGTTGAGATCTGAGCATTGGGAATGACAGGCTGTCTTTTCCTATAGGCTTTACTTAGGAAGGCAGAGGGTTTGTTCTCCTTTTTGTTCATTCAGCATACTTGGACTGACAGATTCACTGCAACTGGGCAAGAGCAGGCTTCCTGGGGAAGGCAGGACAAAAGGACATAGGCTGGGCTGGGATGTTCAGCATGGTAGAAACTGCTTGCTCAGAGTGCTGAGGTAAGATGAAGGCTATAGAAGGGGATTGACAGTCAAACCTGTGGTGATCTCTATAGATAGAGAGGGTCAAATCGGGCTTGACCTCAAGGCTTTGTTGAATGACAGAGACTTTATTAAGTAGAGTATGCCAATATCAGGTTGTGTTTACAAAGGTCTGTATGTTGATTAGAAAGATTGGGGTGTGTGGAGTGGACCAGCTCATAGGCCTTTTCTCTATGGTAGCTTGTTGAGACTCACAGCAGGGAGGTAAGAGAAATTGATGGACTCGTCATCTCTTTAGGATGTGGGTCTTACAGGTGTGTTGCTATATCATGGAGGAATAAAAGGGAAGGGAATGGTCTTGCAAGTTTTCTTTTGTGGTACCAGGGATTGAACTCAGGATCTTGCACTTGCTAGACAGGCACTTATGCCACTGAGCTATATTCCTGACTCCTCTTGCAAGTTCTTGAATGGCAGTTGGGAATAGTGGGCTGCCTGGAGCTGGGAAAGAATGGAAGAAGGGCCGTCTAAAGTAGGGAGAGTATAAATTTGTTCTGGACATGGGAAGAAGTATGGGTCTGTAGTTTGAGGAAATTCTTCTGGGATTCTTGATAGCAAATGAGCTCGATGCACAAAGAGTAGATAGAGAGGATGACTTGGGATCTAGGCAGGAGAACATCAGATGGACAAGGGGAGAAGAGGGCACACAGAAGAGTGGTGAGTATGGTAGGAAAACTGGGAGAGGGGCCGGGGAGATGGCGCATTAGAATAAGCACTTGCCTGGCCAGCACAAGGGCATGAGTTCAATCCCTAGTTCTGGGGGGGAAAAAAAAAAAAAAAAAGGAAAAAGAAAACTGGGAGAGTAGTAAAATTGAAGCTGTCAAGAAAAAATGATGGCTAGTCACTGAGAATGATTACCTTTGGTTTAAAGTGGTGACATTGTCTCCTGGAGCTTCTTTGAAGAATGAGAAATATAGAATGAAGGTGCAAGTTTATAGAACACAAATGGAACTTAGTTCCTTTGGTGGAGAAGCTAGGTTGAAATTTCTTCCTTACTTGGTGCTAGAAGGTCACTATTTTGGATTATACTCTAGTGTGAACTCAGCCAAGATTTCAAAATAACATCATTTTTGGCTGAGGAGGAATGTGTCCAAACCAGCCCCAAAGTTGAATGCTTTCAATACACAGCTTCTTAGAAGCCAGCAGTATCTCAGAACTACTAGTAGTTTATCACCTCTGGCTCTTGTGAAAATACAGAGAACTTTTGTTTTAAGGATAGATCTTCTGAGGTCAAACCCCTAAGCTGCCTCAACTAGTTTGGTGTGTAGATAGAATCCTGGCAGCTAGCCTTCTGCTGGGTTCAGAAGGCTGCTGGCTTGGAGGAAGAGGGAGGGGCATGGTGAAGCCATTGGGGAACTGGTGTTTGGGGTACATTTTTCTTCAGAAAGAGAGTTTTAAAAACACTACTCAGACATAAAATCAGATGGCATATATGTGGAAGAATGTATTAAAGCATATGTACAGTTTAGAGGATAACTGAAGAAAACACCCATGCAGTTACCATTATGGGCCGACGTTAGATGTTCCCAAGAACCATCACCAATCATATTTACTATTGTGCCCCTGAAGGAAGCATCTTTAGGTAACTTTTGGGATGACTGTTTCCTTTTTCTCTACAGTTTGTCACCTGTGTATACATTTCTAAATAGTAGTTTAGTCTTCCCTGGTTGAATTTTACATAAGTAAACTATAACTATAGATACTCTTAGATCTGCTTTCATGTAATATGTTTATGAGACTCATTCACCTTGATACTAGTAGTGAGTTCATTTCATTATTGTATACTTCATTGTATAAATATATCACATTTTTAATTATCCACTCTAGCAAATATTGAGGTTCCTATACTTATTTACTGATATGTATGTGCAAAATTTTTCCCTACTTTATTTACCCAGGATTGAAATAAGTTGTGTCATGTGTGTCTTAGGTTTCACAAGATAATGCGAATATGTGTCTCCCAGTGGTAAGAGTAGCATTTTTAATAAATTAAGAAAATGTCCAGGAACATCCAAATAAAGAGCTGCCCTGACGGTGACCCTGGTGCATAAGCATCACATCTTGAGAGGAAAAAGTGTCTTGAAGATGTCTCTTGGCAAGGGGCAGAAGCCAGAGCCTTTGGTGTCAGACATGGATATTAGGCCTCAGCTTCAAGCAGTATTGAACCATTGACTGAGAAAGCATAAAATAGCTGCTTATTTTCAGGGAAGGTGGTTCTGGGATCTCAAGATTTCAGCTTTTGCTTACTTCAAAGGTGATAGTCCCATTGCCCACCTGGAATGCCCGGACCCGGGAACCCATCACAGACAATGTGGAGAAGTTTGCCATTGAGACAGAACTCATTTACAAGTATTCTCCATTCCACACTGAGGAGGAAGTGATGGGCCAGTTCATGAAGATTCCTGGGGATAGCGGTAAGTAGGCTTTGAGCCTGCAGCACCTAGAATCTTGAAGCTCCACAGCCACAAGTGGTATGGGAATAGCCCAGGTGTGCCTGACAGAATGAAAGGAAGATTTCTGTTCCCCAGGAACGTTGGTGATCATCTTTAATCTCAAGCTCATGGATAATGGAGAGCCTGAACTAGACATAATCTCAAATCCAAGAGATATCCAGATGGCAGAGACATCCCCAGAGGGCACGTGAGTGTGGCTGGGAAATGAGGCAGGCTGTGGAATTGGTATTTATTCTCTTCAGCAGGTGACTTTAGGGAAAGAGAGGTGAGCTTGTTACCTGGATTTTGGTGGTAGCATTAAGAGTTTGATGGAGCTGAGAGCACCACATTTGCTTACCACAAAGTGGCAGAGATGAATATTAAGACAACAACTCCTCAGTTAAACTAAAGAAAAGATTACTACATTCCTGCTGCCTTGAGCATGTAGTACATGCATGGCTGTCCCATTGAGCAACTTGAATCAGTAGTGGTTAGCTATTTAGAATGGTATTCAAATCAGAGCCATCAAACAGCAAGACAGGAATTATGGTCCTTTGTGAAAATGTTAATGGTCTTAGTTCCAACTTCTGTGTTTGACATAGAAAACTGAGGCCTAATGAGGGGGAGTATACAGAGGTCGCTGGCAGGGCCAGGTGAAATGCCTGTGAGCACAGTTAAGCTAGGGTGTGAAAAGGGACAGGATATAGTACCCATGCTTGAAGGAGTACCCTATCAGGTTGGCCAGAGAAGCTAAGAAGTGAGGTGGAAAGGTGAAGAGCCTTTAGAGAGGATGTCATAGCTTGGGTTGGGCTTGTGTGTTGTGTGATAGCACTCTATTCCTGCCACTTCTAGGAAGCCTGAACGGCGCTCCTTCCGAGCCTATGCTGCTGTGCTGTACATTGATCCCCGGATGAGGATCTTTATCCATGGGCACAAGGTGCAAACCAAGAGGCTCTCCTGCTGCTTGTACAAGCCCAGGTAGGGGCCTGCCTACTTTAGCCAGGAATAAAGATAGGGCCTGATTACATTTCTCTGGGGTGATGTTACAATGTGAGAAGCTCTCCCAGTGCTATTTTGGAGCTTTTAAACTGCATATTCTTTATCAGTGTTACTTCTAGATCCTGAGGGAGGGACAGATGTGACTGCCTTTGGGAGGTTGGCTGGCTAAGCTTGTCTAACATGATGTGGATAATGGCATAGTGAATTGAGTTTCTTGCTTAAGGGTCTGGACTTCTATTGAGGTTTATTTTCTGTTGTGAGATTAGTAACAGGTGAACATCCGAGAGAGCAAGAGGCCAGGGGCAAGTGGAATAATGTGTTTACTCTTTTTGCCAAAATGCTTGCATTTGTCTTTTCACAGAAGCCATAGCAGCACAGCTTGGGAGGAGCCAGGAAGGCAGGGTCCTTCCTAAGCATCATAAGTTAGCAGTCAGCCCTACCAATAATTGGTCCTTAAGTTGGGTTTTCCTTTGCTCAGGATGTACAAGTACACATCTAGCCGTTTCAAGACCCGTGCGGAGCAGGAAGTGAAGAAAGCAGAGCATGTGGCACGGATTGGTAATGTCAATCTTTGTGTAGGAGGAGGGCAGTGGGTAGGGGCCAGCTGGGGAACATGACTTTTAGCATAATGTGGCATCAAGGAGAGAAGGGTCTGTCTACTACCCAGGAACAAGGCTGTTCTCTGAACTCTGGTCCATTTTTTGTCTAATTCTTCCCATATCCAGGTCCCTCAGACCATTTTTACCCCAGGGCTTCTCATCCCACCTTATCTAAAGCAGTATAAAGTCTTTGGCTTTCTCAAAATGAAAAATCCTTTTCCTCTGCCTTGAATACTTGTGAATTGTTTTTTCCTGACTACAGTGAAGATACCTTAAAATCTTTCACCAGGCTGGCCAGGACTTTTCAAGGTTTTTCTAACCTGCTTTATGCAAGTGATTGGCTGAGACTTCTTTAGCCTTGAACTTCTGCTGAGGACTTGATTGCCCTTAGTGTTGGGGTGCCTGTTTTGATTTCTTTATGAAGTTTGAAAAGTTGTTCTCAGTTAGGAAGAGTACCTGTTTTCTTTGGGATCTCTATAATATTTTTGAATGCCAAATTTTTTTATCTGAAGCTATTCAGCCCAGGCCTGGGGGATGTTCCCTTGTAGCTCACTAGCTGTTGTTCCTCCATTTGGCCTTTTCTGTGCTGGTGTACATACTTCTTGTGTGGCAGGGACTGCGAATCTAGGAGGGATGACAGTTTTAAATGTTTGAGTTCTTTATTGTGGTTTCTTCTGCGTTTAGCTGAAGACAAGGCCCGGGAGGCAGAGAGCAAAGCTCGGACATTAGAAGTACGCTTAGGTGGAGATCTCACGAGGGACTCCAGGGTAAGGCCACAGACCCATTTAGTTGTTTGCCAGTATTACCTGGGTCAAACCCATGTCCTGTGAGTCTGGGCAAATGAAATTACACCTTTTAAGTTTCTGTGGTCCATTTTCTGTAGAATTAAGGAAGTCTACAAGTGTGGTTAAATTGTGTAGATGCAATACAGTATTTTCTGCTGTGGCCCTGTAGACCTCTGCTCACCTGATGTTGATATATGTATCCAGGTGATGCTGAGACAGGTCCAGAATACTGCCATCACGCTGCGCAGAGAAGCTGATGTCAAGAAAAGGATCAAAGAAGCCAAGCAGCGGTGCGTTCTGGGGCTTTTGTTTGAGATGTTGCCTTTGTACTGATTGATAGGTTGCTGTTCTGTCATCAAAACTTCTTTAAGATAATCAGTGTTGTGATCCCAGATACTTGTCAAATGCCCTATAGAGGAGGGATCTTTCTCTGAGCCCTTAGCTCTTTCCCAAGATTATAAAAGGCTAGGCAGAGCTAACCTCTCAAATACCAAACCACTCTTTTTTATGTTGCAATATTACATTTATAATTTATTCTTATTAGAAATATAGAATAGTGCTGTAGATTGAGTTTTGAAGACTTTTTCCATTTAGAATGTGCATTTGCCCTAGGTTAATAAATTATCCTTGGCCCCTTGTCCCAGCTCCAGTCAGGAGCTTCTTAGGGGTCTCAGTATGAATTCTGATTTGCTTCTTACTGGCTTCCTTGCTATAGGCTTAGGTTTCAGATTACTTCAGTCTAATTCCACTGCCCATGAAATCTGCTCCTCAGATTCCAAGATTTTGTTGACATGAATCAAATGATTGTGTCCTTTCTCATATGTTCTTGTGAATGCTTACCTCTATAAGTTAATTTGTGTCACAGCAGTGGAGTTTGGGGGTGGTATGAAGATAACCTTGTGCTTATCCATGTTAACTATCTTTGTAAGATTGGTAGCAGTGTCATGATAATCTTCATACTTAAATTCATCTCTGTTTTGTTACCAAAAGGGTAAATTGTGTGCTGCTAGTTAGAGTCACTGCACAGTACAGATCCGTATCAAATCTAAGAGATCACATATTGAATTAGAGATATAGAACTTTGCTACACATGTCTCAAGTTTAAGTTTATTTTAACACATCTTCGTTGCCATGTTATTTGTATGGTAATAAGTAGATATGGTTGGATTTTTTTTTTTTTTTTGTCTTTGTTAGAGCACTCAAAGAACCTAAGGAACTGAATTTTGTTTTTGGGGTCAATATTGAACACCGGGACCTAGATGGGATGTTTATCTACAACTGTAGCCGCTTGATCAAGATGTATGAGAAAGTGGGCCCACAGCTGGAAGGGGGCATGTGAGTACTACCCATGGGGAGCTTTTTAGCTCAGAGTTGTGGCAGGAGAGAGCCAGTGAAAGTAACAGAGCAGTGTTTTTCTCTTTACAGGGCATGTGGTGGGGTTGTTGGGGTTGTTGATGTGCCCTATCTGGTCCTGGAGCCTACACACAACAAGCAGGACTTCGCTGATGCCAAGGAGTACCGGCACCTACTGAGGGCAATGGGGGAGCACCTGGCACAGTACTGGAAGGACATTGCCATTGGTAATGGGGTCAGGCCACTGGGCCTTTGCCTTTTCTCTTTACCTCCAGTTTTTGAGATGTTCTTATGGCATGAGAAGGTGAATGAGACGAGGCTGGCTTCTGTTGTGAATACATGACTTGGTTTTCTAGCTCAACGTGGAATCATCAAGTTTTGGGATGAGTTTGGCTACCTCTCTGCCAACTGGAACCAGCCCCCATCCAGTGAGCTGCGTTATAAACGCAGGAGAGCTATGGAAATCCCTACCACCATCCAATGTGGTAAGTTAGGTGTTTGGAAGCTTTTTCTTGACTTGACTAATACTTGTAAGGTTCCACCAGGGATGTAAATCTGTTTGATCGTGGTCCTGTGAGCTTAGTCTTGAAGCTATACCTGTTGTTCCTTTTCTGAATAAGGCAGGTCACTTGACTTCTCAGGCCTTTCATTCCATAGCTAGGCTAGGCTCTCTGGGTTTGGTATCAAGTTGTTTCTATATTAAGTGGGTAACTGTGCCAGGATCCTGTTATAGGAGGGAAAGGGTTGGAGAATTAAGAGTCGTAAGACATTTTAAGTTTTCATCCTTACTGGAATTACTGTCCTTAAGAATTAAAGTTATGTATATACAGGCAGAGTTGGAACATGAAAAATTGTTGTGTATTGAAAGTCTGGCATGTATTTGCTTTGGGTCTGGATTCCAGATACTAGTGGCTGCTTATTTGTGTGTTTTCTGTGTCTCAGATTTATGTCTGAAGTGGAGGACCCTCCCCTTCCAGTTGAATTCAGTGGAAAAAGATTATCCTGACACCTGGGTTTGTTCCATGAACCCTGATCCTGAGCAAGACCGGTGAGTACTTTCTCTGACAGTGTCATTTACTTTGGGGGTAAATAACTGTATTTCTTGAGGTCATTATTCATATCATACATCTCTAGTTTGATGCATGTACTAAATGTCCAAGAAAGAGCAGCAGGTGTATATCCTGCAAGGCATTTCATTTCCATGAATTGGAAACTCCAAGGTGGTTGCTGCTTTGAGAGAAAAAGGTTGGCTGAAGAAGAACGTCCCTACTCTGCTAGAGCCCTGTTTTGCCCAGCACCTTTTCTCTGTAGATGTGAGGCTTCTGAGCAAAAGCAGAAGGTCCCCCTGGGGACATTCAAAAAGGACCCAAAGACACAGGAAGAAAAGCAGAAGCAGCTATCAGAGAAAATTCGTCAGCAGCAGGAGAAGCTGGAGGCCCTTCAGGTGCGTGGGTCATTAGCAGTCGGGAGAGCTATGGGCAGAACTTGTGCCAGGGGATTGCTTGGGACGGGATCCATTAGTAGTGCCCCTGTTTCCTCAGACTCAGTTTCACCCTCCATTCACCCAAGCATGTGCATGCCAGGGCTTTGCAACCCCAAGCTCAGATCCAAATACTTTGATTTTCAAATATCCTTTTTTAAAAAAAAAAAGACAAAAACTAGTTTATGTACTCTAAAGTGATCAATTTATTTAGAATGTATAAAATCACAGAAAAATAAAATACTGGCAAACATATGCATAGTACTCATAAATAGTATTTTAAACAGTAATAACAGCATGCTATTTTTTAATATATATACATTTATATATATTTTTTTCTTCATAATGTTTTAGAAAGAATCAAAAGAATTTGCAAAATACAGTGGCTTTTTAAAAATAACTTGTCAAATTATCCTCTGGAAGATGTGTTAATTTCTATTCTTTACCAGCACATATGAATATTATTTTTAAATATTTTTGCAAATTTGAAGGGCAAAGGTAAGCATTTTATAATTCTAATTACCTTTATTTTTTTAAGATTTGATAATTTTTTCATATTTCCACTTAAAATTTTGGATTTCTTGATTTGTCCATTTTTTCTAGGTATGTTTTATTTCATATTTGTTACAAAATGTCTTTTTTCTCTTTGTTGAGACAAAATGCCCAGCATCCAAAATTAAATGAGGAAAAGTTTATTTGGCTTACGTCTTGTAAAGGTTTCAGTTCAGAGTCGGCTAGCTCCAAGATAGGGTGGTATGGCAGAGGGGTATCACAGAGGAGAAACAGTCCATGGCACAGGAGAGGCAGGCAGGAGGCAGCAAGCAGCAAATAAGGAACAAGCAATGACTATATTCCTCTTTCTGTCCTTTTTATTTTATTCAAGCTACTTACTTTTAAGGGCAGACAACACTCACACCCTTAATCCTCGCATTAAATCTGAATCAATCCCAGCATTACATCCTTGATCCCAGTATCATGCACTTTAGATCCAGCCTCCTCTGGGTCACCAATGGCTGTGTGAGGCTTTGGGAGGACATCTAGATACAAGCCATAACACAGAAGTAATTTTCAACCAGGACTGGTGGTACACACCTGTAACCATAGCACTTCGGAGGCTAAGACAGGAGAATCACTGTTGGTTCTAGTGCAGCATGAACTGTATAGGGAGACCTTGTCTCAAAAAAAGTTTTTCTTTCTGGCTTCTGTTTAACTCAAAATGTCTTAAATGTTCCCCCAATCTGCTCAATTCTTCTGTCTTTTCCAACTAGGAAAACCTTTTTCAAGTTTTTCTCATTTACTAGGTCTTTTCCACCTTTTATAGAAATGTATTTCAGGGATACTTCTTCCAGTCACTCAGGTACTGGAGTAATTAAAGAGCATTCTGTATACAATTTGCTGATTTGAATATATTTTTGTTTTTCTAGTGAGAATGGGAAGCTAATAGGAGTAGGACTGTGGCCCAAGTTTAGTTTGTTTTGCTTTCTTTTTCTTCACTGTCCCAGACATATAGTAAGGATCTAAAAAGAGTTCCATTGAGCATACCAAGATATACAAACAACTTCATCATCAGATTTGCCTTGTAGAAAACCACCCCCATCCGCTCTCAAGCTGACCTGAAGAAATTGCCCTTGGAAGTGACAGCCAGACCTTCCACTGAGGTAAAGCAGGGGTATGGGAGGGACCTTGGCATCTTTTACTAAAATCAATATTCTTATTCTTTGTGAATTCTTTCTTAGGAACCTGCTCGGAGACCTCAGCGTCCTCGGTCACCACCTTTACCTGCTGTGATCAAGAATGCCCCAAGCAGACCACCTTCTCTGCAAGCTCCCAGATCAGTCAGCCAACCCCGAAAGGCTCCCATCATCAGCAGTCCCCCAAAGCCTCCTGCTCTGGCAACCCGGGTAGAGGCCAGTACCTCCAGGGTGCTACAGCTACCTGAGGTACCTCGAAAGCCTGTGAATACTCTAGTTAAGACTGCACCCAGGACCACGTCTCTGGTGCAGCCACCATCATCATCTCTACTGCCGAATTCCAAGAGCTCTCGGGAGGTCCCTGCATCCAAAGCTGTCAAGACTCCAGTGGTCAAGAAGCCAGAGCCACCTGTTAAACCCTCCCTGGTAAGATGCTATGTCCCTTTGGTCCCCAGCAGAGGGTCCCACTGCTCATGGGAGTGAAATTGTGTCATGTCAAAGCTGTACTGGGGGAAATGTAGGAAGATCACCAGACCTAAGTCTTTTTTGCTATACCCGAGGAGGGAGACCCTAGATAGCTAAAGGGACTTGGTCAGGGACACAGAGAAAGTCAACTCTTTATACAGGGAGCTCTTCATAGCTTTTTAAAGCTTTGGTCTGCCACAAACTTGAATCACCTCCATTGGCTTCTTACAGTATGGGCATAGGTTGACAGCCTGGTGACAGATGGCCTTGGTGGACTGTGGCAGTGGTCACTGTGTGAGGAAATTCACAGCTGGATGGCCAGATAGTCTGAACTGAAAACTGGTAGTAAACTGAAAAGCTCCTGTGACAGCTTTGAGCAGAGGTCCAGGTGGCGCAAGGTTGTATGTGTAGTGAGTATTACCAGGTAGGAATTGAGAAGAGTACCAATCCCTCTCCAGGTAGCTTCTTTAGGCTATATGAGGTCTTTCTGTATGATGAGGACTAAGGAAGGCCCTTCACATTCCCACTTTCTTTTTATTCTAGGCTGCCACTGCTCGAAAGCGGAGTCTTGGGGTCTCTGATGAGGAAGAAACTGAGGAAGAGGCTGAGAGGAAGAAGGAGAAGTATAAGCGGGGAAAATTTTCTGTGAAGGAGGAGAAGAAGGAATCCATTGAGGTAGGGCTTGAGATGAGTTTCTTAAGAGCTTCCCTCTCCAGAACCTGTAGGACCCTCCTCCTCTTGCATTTTGTGCTAGCTCCTGTTGTTGAACTGAACCTTACACAGACCTAGTTGATCTCTCAAGGACTGTCAGTCACTCAGATGACTAGAGCCCTATGAAAATATTTTGTTCTTGCCTCGTATTTTGTAGGCCAGTGACTTTATAGAGTGATTTAAAAAATTGCAGCATAAAAAAACTGTAAAGGTGAGAGCTGATAACCCAAAGTGTCCATACCACAAAGTCAGCCCTGTAATGGGTACAGGGATGCTTTTGACAGTCTTTTTTTTCTTACAGCTCTCAGACAGTGCTGGGGAAGAAGAGCCAACTGACCTCAAAAAGGCTCAGAAAGGTGAGTTTGGAGAAGTTCATGGTAGCTCAGGTTGAAAGTATAAATGAGGACCTGCCAAATAGCTTAGTGGATTAAAGTGCCTGCAAGCAGGCACAGGGGTTGGGGGTTCGATCCCTGGGCCTGCCATGCTGGCCCCACCCCCGGAGTGCACTGAGACAGCAATTGAGACTGGGCGTGGTAGCACACATCTATAATCCCAGCACTTGGGAGGCTGTAAACAGGAGAATCACTGAGTCCGATCCAGTGGTGAAACCCTGAACACCCTGTAGGGCCTTCCCTAAAAATACCAAAAAAAGTAGAGTGGGTTTTTTTTTGCCAGTAGCAGTTAAATCTCAAGGCTTGGAGTTTTTTTCCCCTGGGTCAGGACTATGCAGCAATAGACCCAAGTCTAATACCAAGTAGAATTCTGAAGATAACACCCCCTTCATATTTGCTTGTATTTTTTATTTTCTGATTGTGTGTGTGTGTGTGTGTGTGTGTGTGTGTGTGTGTGTGTGTGTGTGATGGTGGAAATTGTGGTTATTTTCAACATTTAATTCCATGGCATTCAGCTCTGATAGCTCATCATCCTATTGTTGGCATCCTAGGGACAAATGGAAAAGGAGACTGTGGTGGCTAGGTTGTGTGTGCCTGGTATAACAAGGGCAGGGAGTCTTCTCCCTCTTAAAGGTAGTCTTAAGTGAGTGGGTTACTCTAATCTGATTCTTCAATTCTCAACCTCCAAATTTTCAGATAAAGGGCTTCATGTGGAAGTACGTGTGAATAGGGAGTGGTACACAGGCCGTGTCACAGCTGTGGAGGTGGGCAAGAATGTGGTACGGTGGAAGGTGAAGTTTGACTATGTGCCCACAGATACAACTCCAAGAGACCGCTGGTAAGGAATGCTTTTCTGGGGGTTGACCAGTATGACAGAAGTTGGCTAGGACAGGAGGAAAGTCCTCAAGCTCTTCTCTCATCAGTCTATTCAAACAGGCCAGGACAGAGGTGTGATACAAACTATGTCCTCCATAGGGTGGAGAAAGGCAGTGAAGATGTACGGCTGATGAAACCACCTTCTCCAGAGTATCAGCCCCCTGACACGCAGCAAGAGGGTGGGGAGGAAGAAGAGGCTATAGTGGTTCAGGAAGCTATAGCCATGGCAGAGCCCTCTACCTCTGACTGTATCCGCATCGAACCTGACACTACTGCTCCAAATACCAACCATGAAACGATTGATCTTCTGGTCCAGATTCTCCGGTTTGTTCCTTTTGTCTTCCAGCTCCAGGATGACATTAACTCTCCACATTTTCCATGCCATTCTGAGTTCCTGTCCCTATCTTTTTTCCTTAGGAATTGCTTACGGTATTTTCTGCCTCCAAGTTTCCCCATCTCAAAGAAGGAGCTGAGTGTTATGAATTCAGATGAGCTAATATCTTTTCCTCTGGTAAGTCTGTCTGACCTTGGATTTTCTGCTGGCTACCCCTGCCACACTATATGCTTGTGATTACTTTTGTGATTGTAGGCACTAAACTGTGTGTTCCACCTTCCCTTTCTTTCTGCTAAAAGAAAGAGCAGACAAAATGATTTAACTAGAGAAGACGTGAATATGCAGGTAGCCAACTGTACCCTACCAAAGGTGCCAGTAGCTTATCCTCTGTTATAGACAGCATACCTGTTTTGACATTTTAAGACAAGCCCCAGCAGAGGGAGTAAATCTGTTCCAGGTAACAGCAGAGTTTAGACCTAGAACTTGAGACTAGAGAACAACTTGTGGCACATGGAGATGAGTACTAGGACTTGAGTAATCTGGCAAATATGATGCATTGCCTTTTCCAACAAGTACTCTGCTGAACCTCATAGCAGGAGAGTCCTGTCTTCAGTGGCTTAAGAAGGAGAACTCTGGGTTGTTATCAGGTAGTGGGACATGAGGCCAAGAGCTGTGAGTGTTGTGGAAATGGCACCTGGGGAAAGGAGAAAGAGCAACTCAGTCCAGAGGGAACGGGCTTTGTCAGGTGGCTACCTGTATAAGTAAAGAGGGTTCTGAGCACGGGACTTACATAAACAAAGGCCGAGGGAGCTGAAAGAGGGAGGGCTCAGGGCAGTGGATGGATGAACATTTAGGATAGGAGGAGCCTAAGAGCAAGAAACAATGCATCTTGAATGACCAGTCTAGTTACACTGGCTTAACTTTTGTAGGAAGGAGTGCCAGCAAAGGTTAGAGCTGAGAAAATTGTCAGTCTGATGCATGTCTTTTTTGTAGATGGCCAATTAGCAAATAATTATAGGTTTTCAAGCCATTTAATCTTTGTTGAAACCACTCATCTCACAACCATACCACGAAAGCAGTCACAGGCACTCCATCACAGAATGGATGTGGTTGTACAGGTGCTAGTGAAACTTCATTTACAGGGCTTATATGGAGTTATATCTGCTGTCCTGACTCCTAAGGGGATATCTGGTAATAGTATGTTTGGGTAGGGATAGGTGGTAAACCTGGGCAGGGAGATTGGTTCAGCTGTAAAAGGTCACAGGTAGAGGATAGGAACCAGGGTGGTGGGAGTGGGCCAGTGGATGAAAGAACTGTGTCAGAGGTTAATGACAGATTTGTCATGAACTGGCAAGTCACAGGGAAGATAAAGAGTCTATATCTGTGTGTGTCTCAGACCTGTTGACCATTGGGAGGCTGGTGTCATGGGGAAAGAACATAGAGTGCGGGGGGTGTAAAGGAAGGTGATCTGAGATTTGTGCTGTGGCAGAAGTACCAGCATCATGTTTCTGGTGATGTCCAGTGGGGAGGCGGAGATGAAGGGGTGGTCCTGGGAGGGCTGGGGAGATTAGAACTGAAGAGGAGGGAGACCTGAGAGTCATTCCCATTAAGTGGGATGTTTATATGTTAAGAATAACTCAGTTTTCCAGGAAAGAGGACTAGAATTGCAGAATTAGTATGTCCAAGATGTGCCCTCATGTGATATCTGTTTGCTTGATATGATATAGTTTGCCAGAGATTTAAAAAATGGGGGTGTGTCTCCTTTTTTACTTTCAAAAAAAATGAAATAAGCTAGTTGAAGAAACTAAAACCTAGAGAAGTAAAGTCTGTTGGTCAGTTACTAGTCTAGACCAGAAACTCACTTCTTAGGATGGATCTTGCTCTCCCCATAATGCCACCTTGCTCTCCTTGTGAGGGGATAGGACATGGCAGTCACTGCAGTTACTGGGTGGCAGGATGTATGACAGCATCTTCATAAAAGGCTCTATACTTGCGCTTTTGCTCTTGTTTATGCTGTAGTTCCTCTTTGCAAATCTCAGAACACACAGACAGTGAGGTCTAGACAGGACATTGAGGCTTAGATGCCATCTTCTTGTCAGATACAGGGGCCAAGCAGTTTCCCTGAGTCCGAAGTAGAGAAAACTTAATTCATGTTTGTTGCTTTTGGCTCAAAGTTGTTACCAAACTCAGCAAAGCCTGCATACAGTGGAACCTCTGCAGTGAGTACAACTGCTCAGCCCAAAGTAAATAGTCAAGTCTGAATGTCTGAATTAAAAAATAATATTTAGTTTATTTTGTAAAAGAAGGTCTAATACAACTGTGACCTCATGGCTATAATGTCTAAAAAACACATTAAACTTTTCTTTTTTTAGTGTCAGGACTCAGCAGAATCTTTAAGTTCATGAGTTTGTAAACGCTGAAATTTTTTCCTATCATATCAGGTCAGGATTGCCTTGGAGTCCTTGTAATATTTGCAGGATTCTCTTTGGGATGTACAAATATTAAGACAGGTTTCATTTAAAAAAATCAGAGTAATAGCTGTTGTGGATCCACAGTTGCATCAGAATAAAAAGTGTAAAAACAAAAAAAACTAGTACTAAGCATTATGGTCCTCATGATGTTTCTTTCTTTCTTTTTTTTTTGGCAGAACTGGGGATTGAACTCAGGCCCTTGTGCTTGCCAGGGAAGCACTTATTCCACTGAGCCATCTCCCCGGCTCTTCCTCATGATGTTGAATAATTTTAACGCTTTGAACCTGGCTTCAATTCTATTTTGCAATCCCAGGATAATTTTTTAGGGGGCAGAATGTGACATTTCTTTTAGCATCTGGTTTAAGAGGATAATAGTATAGATTGTAAAATGAATAATAAAGCTAAACATTTACAGGTAAAGTTTTTTAAAGAAAAACTGCTGTCAGAAGCTTCTCAGTACTGACAATTTGTGCGTCTTTGTACAAGAATAAATGCTAGTGTTGGTCAGACTGCAGTGGTCAGCCAAGACCTGTAGTTCTGAGTTTCTGTTTATTAAAATGACCTCCTCTTTCTCTGTGATTTCTGATTAAATCATGTTATAAATCTGAGCTTAGAAAATGTACTTCACCTTAATAGATATTATGCAAAACTAATTTATATACTGAAATTCCATGTAACATTTCATTTGGAATAGATATTCTTATTTACTGGAGGTTTGGGGTCCTCGGGGACGACAAAATTCTCTGATGCTGCAAAAATATCTACTTAGCTAGAGATACTGTGTCTTGGGAGGTGCTGGATAATATTTGTGGAAGAGAACTGTTTTGATCCTGGTACTATTGGTTATCACTTAAAAGTGAATTGCCAGAAAGATCTATTGTGGGGCCCGGGAGATAGCTCAGTAGAATAAGCACTTGCCTGGCAAGCTCAGGGTCTTGAGTTCAATCCCTGGTACCACCAAAAGAAAAAAAGACCTATTGTGAAGTTAAGGTGTGATTGGACTGGAAGAATTATCCTGGCCACACCTCCCCCCTTTTTTTGCCATCTGGAATGTTAAACAGTACCCTCTACCCCATTTAATTCATGGCTTGTAGTCTCCCAAAGCACTTTTTTTAATGCTTTTAACTGGGAGCTCATGATCTCATCATGGGAACCCCATTAGATCAGAATTAAGTTCTCTGTACTTAGGATCCAAGGAGACTGCTTGCCTCTTGTGTCTCTTGAGACATTTCTGCAAAACAAACATCCTTGCTGGACCTGTGCCTGTCTCAAAGGGTCCTAATGACCCCTCTCTGGCTCCTTCCACAGAAAGAGTACTTCAAGCAATATGAAGTGGGGCTTCAAAATTTGTGCCATTCCTACCAGAGTCGTGCTGACTCACGGGCCAAGGCATCTGAGGAAAGTCTACGCACCTCTGAGAGGAAACTCCGTGAGACAGAGGAGAAACTTCAGAAGCTGAGGACGAACATCGTAGCACTCCTGCAAAAGGTGCAGGAGGTGAGCCAGGCAGCCTTCATTGCAGCTGGACCACCTGGTCTTTCAGGGAGGGGGGCAGGGAACTCCTGCTCTTTTCTCTTAGGACTCTGTCCACTCATAGGAAGCTGTGATTCCAATCCTGGCTGCACAGCATCCTGACTAGGAGGGCTTCAGGTGGTACAACTGCCTGGGCCTCCTCCCAGCCAGACCCACCTTGTTGTACAGCTTGGTTTGTGAACCCTCATAGCTATAAAACAAAGTTCTTCCTTTCCCACATAACATCCAGAAGTGATGTGTCCCCTTTAGATGAGTGTTAATCAAGGCAGCGGACAACTGAGGGCCTACTCTATCCTTTCCTCAGGGTCTAGGGAGAACAAAGACAGGCCAGATAAGATACCAGTTTTTGCAGCCCCACATTCTGGTAGAGGAGAGCGTACTGATGGTACGCTGAGCTGTGCAGTAACTAAAAAGAGACAGAACACTGGGGAAGGCCACTTGTCAGGGTGTCTGGGGTGACCTTTAAGGAGGTGGTATTCGAGCAGAGGAAGGGTGCTGCCCATGCAGAGTGGGACTCCTGCAGAAGGAAGATGAGCAGGACTTGGTCTCAGTGGGGAGTTGTGTGTGGTATACTAGACGAAGGATTCTACAAAGTGGGATGTGGTTCTGAGAGCAGTGGGAAGCCCCTGAAGGGGTGTGGCATGGTTCAGTTTTCACTATGACAGTTTGGTTGATTGGAGGGGTAAAAGATTCAGGGAACCTAGTAAGGAAATTACAACAGCTGGGTAAGATGCAGTGATGGCTTGGACATTGTGTGGTGACAGTGGATAGAGAAAAATAGATATATTTATATTTGAGGGAAAGATTGCTAAGGCAAGTGGGAACTTGAGGTGGAGACATAGCAGAAACAATATAATCTTGGTATCATCTGAGCACATAGATGTGGACAAGGATAGGTATCAAGACTGGACAGGAACCTGATAGCGGAGATGGTAGAATGAGGAATAGATGCTGGGATCAGCTCGGGAGCTTGAAGAAGAGTAGAGAGGCTCATCCCCCACACCACTTGCTGGCCCAGGCTGATCCCTGCCCTGCTCTGTTCCAGGACATAGACATCAACACAGATGATGAGCTGGATGCCTACATCGAGGACCTCATCACCAAGGGGGACTGAGGGGCCGAGAGCCAGAATCACCTCCCCTGCCTCTCAACCCAGCAGCTTCAGGGAGGGAGATTTCATTTATGGGTTGATGGACTTAACTTTTGATTTGATTCATGTGAGACATTTATGCTTTTGGAAGGACAGATATCTTGATTCTTTGAATTTTTCACCCTAAATTTATAAATATTTATTTTTTGAAAGAAACAGGCTGTGCTTGCTGTGAGACCATGTTTTTTTTTTTTTAATGACTTTCGGGTAAAGGACAGAAATGTTATGCTTTGGCCATATGAGGTTGCCACTTCAACTTCTGGGTACTCAAAATGATGGTGAGACCAGCATCACCCTAAATTTGGAGATTCCAGGGATATTAATGGTTTCTCTTATAGAGGATAAACAGTGAAGAGGTTGAGGGATGGGGGTGGGAGAGAGCCTTCCAGAGTGGTATGGCCAGTAGGGATTCAGATCCGGGGGACCAGGTAGGATTGGTCAGCAGGTTTATCATCGTAGATACTTTCCTTCTTGTAGCTCTGCTGTATCACATCAGGACCGTGAAGGTCTGTAGTTAGCCCCAACTAGTTTTGTAGAGTCATTCTGGCTGTGGCATCACTTAGATGGTGTGGGGAAGAAAGATCTTGCTAGCTAGTTTTTCCATTCCCCTGAAATTCTCTCTGAAGGACTAATTTTCTCAGTTAACTACCTGCCTCAGTTTGAGTCCAGGTTGAGTAGACAGCTCCCACTTGGTAGATTCCTGACCTGGGTAGCTCTTTGAGTGTTTAATTCCAAAGGATTCCTCAGGGAAAGAGCAGGTGTATGAAAGAGCTCTGGTGCTGAGCTGGCACAATTTCCCATCTGCAGCTACCTCAGATGGTACAGGTCCCTGGAGAACCTGCTACTATTTTTCTACTTCCCTTTGCCTAGCTCCACCTAGATGTGGCACAGCCCCTAGTCTTCAGCAGTTAGACCTGTACATTTTTAGGGTCTCCTCTGTGCAGGAAGCTTATCTCACTTTCCCTCCCTATCCAGACACAGCCTCAAAAGCCACGTCCTTCAGTAACTACTCAAGGTCAGGCAGGAGTTACTGAGGTTTTGGTAATGACCATTGGAATAATTCTGGTTCCATTTCCTGCAGGGTTTTTTCCCCATTCTTATTTGTATCCTCTGAAGGCATAAGAACTGTGGCCTTGTACCACTGATTCAAATTTTCTTGGGTGTGTTTTCACCGTTAATCTAATCCAGGCTAGCATTGGCTACATTGCTGCCTAGTGATGTCTGCATAAGACTAAGAAGTGCTGAAGGACTGGGGACACACTGGAATCCAGTCTTTTTCCATTTGTACATGTGGCTAGAAGCACCTATGACTGGTAGATTCTGGGCTTTCCCAAACCATATCTGCAGGAGAGGATAATGGGAAATAATACTCAGAAGTAGTCTTTTCTTCTCTGGAACATTCTCCAAGAAACTTGGAATTTCCTAAGCTGTTGATCCTCCTTTATCCTCTCCTCTGTTTGTCCTTGGTAATGAATGCATTGTTCATTTTTTTGTCCCCAAACCTGTTCTAACCTAAAAGAAAGATAGTTCTGTACTTGAGTCACACTCAAGTTGTTTACTTACCTATGTGATCAAAATGCAGTACAGTAAGTCCCCAACTTAATGAATGAATATTAAGTTGCAAACTTTCATAGATACAAACAGACCTCACATTACAAACATATGTACAAGTAAATGGAAGTAGCACATGTGTTTGCCAGTTAGTGTCACACTTGTGCTGCCTACTGTATAGTGTGATAGTGTATAGGAGTATATAGTGCTCAGTCAGAGCCCAGGATGTCTGGAAGCAAGAGGAAAAGTGACATGGAGGGGACGCTAGGAAGCACAAAGCAATAACCATGGAAACAAAAGTGAAAATATTTGAGAAATTGGACTGAGGCAAAAAGATGGTAGGTGTTACTTGTTCTTTTTTATGTGTTTGTTTTTTTATGCTTTATGTTGTGTATTTGTGTGAAAGGTGTATAAAACTCCTTTTGTGGGACTTAGGAACGACTGACTTAATGAATGTTCTCCAGGAATGGAGCTGGTTTTGTTAAGTTGGAAACTTACTGTGCTATAAACTTCTCCTGGTGAGACTTCTGCACTCAGTCTGTGTTCTCGGTGAAACCCAGCACCTTGATGCTCTTTTGTTTCTTTATTTTTTTGTCCTATGGCTTTAACCAGTCTTCAATGCCTTCTTTACCTTCTTTATTATTTGAGCTTCCCCCTGTTTAACATCCACAGAAATAGACTAGATTTCTTAAATGTTACAGATGTAACTTCTGGGTGTGCTTAATCCAACCTCAGCTTTGCTGAATAGCCTGTTTTCCAATCAAAGACCTTGCTGTTCTGAGTGGGTTACAAAATGTAAATCTCTTCCTCTTCTTTTGGGAACATCACAGGACAGTTGATTGACATGGACCTGTCTGGCTACATGAGAGAAGAAAGAAAGCCTGGCTTATCTGTGGCAGGAAGGTCCTTGGCACAAGGATGTGTGAAAGTGAGGATAGCCAGACATCTCTCCTACTTAAGGAATGAGGGCTTTGGTTGGCCGGTTTGGTTGTTTTTAAGTAATGTGCACAAGATTAAAAAAAAAATAATAATAAAAATAGTGAGCCAGGTGTGGTGGCACATATCTATACTCCCCACACTCAAGATGGACCTTGAAGAGCAAGGCTTCTTCCCACCCAAGTCCCAGATCTCAGTGTATGCATCCTAAGAGTTCATGCATACACACACATTCTGTTTGCCACCAGTGGATTTTAGAACTTCTTTCAGAATAGTCCAGAAGGGTCTTCTTTATTCTGAACAGCTACAGAGCATATCATTATTCTGGATATAGTTTAATGTTCCCTTATTTGCGAGCATTTGAGTTGTTTCTCAAATTAGAAAAATTGCTGAGCACATTTACTTATTAACTTAGATCTGTATTTACAAAGGTTAAGTTCCAAAAAGGAAAAGGTTGTCAGTGCATTTTAAGCTGTATTCACACACTGCATTCAAGGAAAAACTTCCAGTGACAGTTTCAAGAGTGCCCCACCCATACCTTGCCAGAATGTAACTATTTACTAAATGTGTAAAATAATGGATTGAGTCCATTTGAATTAGTTTAATCAGTGAAATTTATTGTCTTCATTGGCCAGTTTCTCTTCTGATACAGAACAGTATGTAGCTCTGAATTTTGGGTTAGGTAAAACTTTTTATAAATAAGATTTAAAAATAAGGTGTAAAGTCCTCAGGAAAATGTCTGCCTTACAGGACCCCTTAGCTCCTAAATGTCCCAGGGATTTCAGATTAAAAAGATCATTTTTATCTATTACTAGGTCAGAACAAGGGTATGACATTTTTATTTACCAAAAGAAATTAATGATTAATAATGGGCTTAGAAAACTTTTCTGCTTCATTAATGTGTTCTAGCAACACTTTTTTGCCTTGTTAGGTCTATTCCTCCCTCTTACTTTATATGAATTTCAAATTCCAGGACTGAAGTATTGCCAAGAGAGGAAGCTATGAGAATCACTGTCAAGTCTGAGAGCTTCAAACTTTTTCTGTTTACATAGAACCTAGGGCTTGACCTGAGTGCTCTGCTTCGTCTGTCTGCTTGTTCCTTTGGAAGATCATTCTGCAGCTGAGCAGGGTTGTGTGTGACGTATTGACAAGTCTCCAAGGTTCCTGAAATCATTCTGAAAGTTCCACTGTTGGGTTCTGGCTTCTGTTGGAGGCGGAACCTCTGACACTTCTATGAATGGCCACATAGAGTTTCGTTCATAGAGCAGTTGCTTAGCCAGCTTGTGTGTCTTTAGGTTGGTTAGTTTGGCCTCTGCTGAAGGCACCATCTCTGTTGACCTGGGCAGACTGCAGGGAGGACCTGCCAAGGCACATGCCAAGATGTAGCCAAGCCTGCTTTTATTCTAGCTCCTATCATTCAGTAATTTGCCATCAATGAAACAGGCTCAACCAGATCCAATGCCAGAAACTTCCTTCTTCCTATTTGTTTGCAGTGCCTCAGACAAGTCACTCTATTCTAGCTCTCAGTTCTTGAAAGATGAAAGGGTTGGATGATAGTAGAGGTTTTCCAATTTATTTAGCACCAGGGCCATGTCTCCACCTGAAATTTATCCAGCCCTAATAGTGATACTGGATACTGGAACTGCTCTGGCTGAAGTTTGGCAAGGGATCCATTGCCTGTTGGAAGTTTTGTATTCTCCCTCTAGCTGTAGGCCTTGAGGTGACTCATATAGGGGTCATATGCATTCCCTTGGGCTCCTGTCATGGCCTAAACATTTAGCCAGTTGCAGTATCCCCCAAGGATGAGGGTCGGACTTCTAAGCAGCCTCTCATTTGGCCCGTGATGCCTATGATTTCTTGGAGTTCTAGCATTCTCAGTAGCTGCTAGCCAAGGTCTGGACCGGTGTGGAAGTTCATACCACTTGGGCAAATTTGGACCAATGAGAGTGTAAGGAACCAGCAGAAACATCCAGTCTCTTCTGAGCCCTCTAGATTACTGATAATTCCAAGGGTTCTCAGTGGCTGCACATTTCTCTCCAAACTGGCCAACTCTCATCTGCTACTGTGACTCACCGTTCTTCGTCATCTATTGAAAGTTATGAGCTCCTGAAACCCTCCCTAAGGCCTGACAAGTTAAACCAGCACTAGGCCTGGTTTTGGAAGCCACAGTGGTCAGGGAAGTTTTGAGTTCCTCATTGTTAAATCATCAGCTAACACAGTGCAACACATGCACGAGGGTTGATTATAAATTCTTACCTGACCCAGATGAGGCTAGCATTACAGCACTCTTGAAGTTTTGTGAGGGACCTGTGTCAGCTCTGTCCCACAGCGGTCGATGGGCAGTGGCTTTGCAGTTAGCGCCCGCGGCAGCCTAGGCTTTTTAAGCGTGGGCCCAATTGCATGTGGGCAGTTGTTGCTACACACCCCCAGTGCCTCAGGTGCACACTGTGCATGCTCTGTGGAAGCTTGCTGCTTCTGCCCATGTGCACACTTGGGATTTTGAGGTGTTCTACAGCTCAGGCCGTTACCTTAGGAGCCAGCGAGGACTGCTCCAACTCCAAGTGAAAAGAGGCACCCCCACACTGGGGCTACTACCTTTTTCCACAATTGTTGTACAGCGTATTGAGAGGTTACTACAAATTTTTGTTTTGGTACAGTTGCCTTTCTAGCTGGTCATCTTTATTTCTGCAAGGTGGAGGACTTGGAAAAAAGCTGCCTGTTTTTCCTTTTGCCTTAAAGGGTAAGCCAGTGTGTCAGCCTTGCTGGGCCTGACCTGAGCAGTCTGGGGGATTCACAACATTTATTTGCTACAAGTTTGCTGTTGGCTTGGTTTGCGATGTTTGTTGAAAGGTAAGCATTCTTAGGTTTTTGTGTATTGTCATGCTGAGGAAAATCAAACCCCCTTTGCACCAACACTTAAGCTATAATGTTAAATTTTTCTGTCATCCTTCAATCCTAGTGGAATATAGTCTAAACCACAAGCAAGAATCAAACTTTGTCATCCTCCCACCCCTGGGTGGAAATTCACTTATGCTAGCTCATTTGTTACATGAATCATTTGAGCAATTCATATTTCCTTGTGTTTGGTTAGCATCGGGTTGAAGACACACCTTAGGGCAATAGAGACATCTGCCATTACTTGCACAGGTGAGTGTGCTGTGAGGGCTGCAGCTGTAGCTGAACTTAATCTTGGCAATCTTCAGCATCTAAAGAGTTGCTTAAAAAAAATTAGGCTATTAGTATTCAAGAGTTGCTTGATGCAGTTTTGTTTTGTTTTGCCTCTCACTGTGCCACTGAACTATGTCCATGGCCCAGGATTCTCTTTTATAGTAGTTTTTTATTTTTTAAGTCTCATTCAGATTTAAGTTATAATTGCATTAAATGTAAGTGTTTGGAGAATGTTAACATTTTATATTAAATCTTCCCAGAGGATATGAAATGATTTTCCATTTGTTTAAGACTTCTTTTCTATTCTCTGGTTTCATAATTCATATGGGTTCTATAACTTTCTGGGCCAGTAAGATATTTTTTCATTCAGCTTTGTATAATGTTCTAGTTACAACATTTAATCATGTTATTGCCCACAATTTGCCATTATTGTGATTGGATACTTTCTTCCTAGTGCTTATTGATGATTAATATGGAGAAAAGCTGTTATAGACTCTGGTAGTTCTAAAACTAAACCTGTTTTTTTGTTTTGTTTTTGTTTTATTTAATAGAGACAATTTACAAATTTGCCAGTATTCCAAGTTTGTTGCCATTTAGTTTTACTTAGAAACTTTGAAACAATGTTGAATCTTTCTGGGTCTTATTTCTGATGTGGATGAGATCTACATGTGAGGGTTGAGCAGGACAACTGGCTGTTGGTTTTGGTAAATGGCATTTGAAGTATCAAAGAAGTTCCCTTACTTGTATCTTGGGACCTCTGAACTCATGTGTAGCTGCTGTCCTGAGTCCAGTTGACTTGTGGGGAAGAGGGGCAGCACTATGTGAAATGAAAATGTGGGTTATGTCCCCTGGAGATGGGCTGAATTTTGTCAGAAAGTGCCTTTCACCATCTTTAAAAAGCAATATGGAATTGAACATTTTTTTCATGTGTTTATCAGCTGTTTGTACTTCTTTGGAGGAATGAATTTATTGCTCACTTATTTATGGTTTATTTATGGTTTATTTTATTTTTTAGGTTTTAAATATATTTGGTTGTTATAGGGTCTCACTACATAGCTTGGACTCATAGTGATATTCTTGTTTTCAGCCTCCCCAGCGCTGGGATTACAGGTGTATGCTACTATACCTGGACTCTGTGGCCTTTTCAGCCCATCCTGGGGCTGGCAGGGCATGTGGTACTGGGGATCAGACAGTGGTCCCTGTGCTTGCCTAAGCAGGCACTTTAGTCCACTGAGCTTTCTCGCTGGCCCCTATTCTTTCTTTTTTAGTTCTTTATTCTGAAAATCAATCCTCAGAAGAGCAGCTGGCAAAGGTTTTCTCCCATTCTGAGGACTTAGTCTTGGCTGTGTTGCTTTCTTAGCTTTGAAAAGCTTTATATATGCGTGTCTGAATCTGCCAAAATGGAATTGATTAACCTATACAACTAAATACACTATTAATTACGCTCTTAACAGAAGAATAAGGCACAATAAATCTAGTCTGATTCTAAAAGTCAATTTTAAAGACCTATATGGAGTTTTCTTCTAAAAGCTATTGTTTTATTTTCATTAGACAGTGAGTAGCCATAAAAGTTTACTGTATAAAGCATTTATAACTTAGGAAGATGTACAAGTGTTACCATCCAGCTGATGTGTTTTTCTTTCTACCCAGATAGAATTACAAGGCAAAGAGTCAAAAGAGGACCGAAGGAAAGTATTGTACAAGATCAGAAAGCAGCATGTATTGTAAAGTGAAATGCTCCTAGGCAGATGAATGAGGGCACCCAAAAGGGTTGTCCAAGGGACTCTTGTCTAGGGATTTTTAGACTACCAAAAGACTACATCTTAGCCAAGTTCAGGTCAATCTATAGGGTAACAATCAGAAAAGTCTGATGTAGAATGGGCCTATAGGAGTTGGGGTAGGTAGCAGGCATACTCTTGCAGCACCATTAATTATAACTTTAAACAGAACAAAGATATTCTTTACAAAGGTATGAATATCTTATTTTGGGGCATGAAAATTTTGCCAATACAATGAGATCATTGTTTGCTTATTTAGAGGTATCTGTCTTTGGTTGTCTTATCCTTCATGGACTGTCTTTTGGCTTGGCCTCCTGGCTGCTTATATCTCCATTTGCCAAGACCTGGTTTGAAGCCTCTACACATACACAAATTGCCAGGCTACACCTCACCTTTTTAATTGAGTCAACTTATGGCCATCAGCTATCTCCTGGAAGTTGTTGTCTTTTTATGAATTACAATTGTTATAATTTCCTTGTTTTCTTTTTACCTTTATTTTTTCTATCCTACCTACAAGGAACATTCATCTCCAGATTTATTACTGTAATTTTATAAATTCTCTAATTTATAAAATTATACTGGTCTCTCCTCAGTCTTATTCTCTGCTCAGTGGAAATCTGCACCCTGAATAATGATCATCTTTTATTACTGTTTGCCCTGTCTGCTTTTGAACTTAGGCAGACATAACATTTTACCATTTTGCAATTTGCTTTATATTTTCACCATTATGTCACCAAAATTCATCATGGTATTGTAATACATTTTACTACAGTACTGAAAAAAAAGAATTAAACTGACAATTGAACATGCTACTTTTTTTTTTTTAAATCCATGCTTCTATAGCTGGCATTTCATTTTAATATTTCTTTTTTTTTTTTTTTCTTGATACTGAGAGCAGCTGTGAACATTCTTGTTTATGTCTGCTGTTACCATGTAGGATATTCTCCCTAGAGTACTATCATTGAAGTAGACTGCTGAGTCATAGGTCATGCCCATTGTAATACCACATTTTTCAGAAGTGGTTGTATCAAATTTCATAGTCAGTGGCCCAGTAATTAGATGTATATTTCATTTCTCTACTTTTTCCCTAAGAGTATTACTAGACTTGAAATTTTTACCAGACTGAGGTACGGAGCGGTATTTCATTGTGGCTTAATTTGTTATTTTCCTGATTTCTGTTGTGGCTTAGCACCTTTTTATTGAGCATTTAGTTGTTTTGGTAAAGTGTTAAAGACTTTTGGCTCATTTTGAGTCTTACTGTGCAGTTCAGACTGACTGTGAGCTCACTTTGTAGCCCAGAGTGGTCTCGATGATCCTCCTGCCTCAGCCTTCTGAGTGCTGGGATGACAGGCGTATGCCACTATGCTCAGATTTTCTGTCTGTGAATTGTGGGTACAAGTTCTTTATAAAGTTAATTGTGTTGCAAATTTCTTCCTCCACTCTTTGGCATGTTTTTTGTTACTCCCATTTTAGAGTCTTGATGAACAGAAATTCTTGATTTTAATGTAGGTTTATTAAGGTTTTTTCTGCATAGTTTTCCTTAAGAAATGTTCCCTACCCTAAGTTCGTGAAGGTATTATTTTATCTTACATATACAGATCTTTAATTCACCTGGAATTGACTTTTGTGTATGGTGTGAGATAAGGTCTCCCTCCCATTTTCCTCCCTCCCTTCACCCCTTTCTCCTGTCCTTCCTCCTCTCCGATAGTCCCATGTCCTAATTTTGAAAATCTTTGCTTTACAGTGCTACCTCTTTTATATACCAGGTGTTCATATATTTATGTATGTCTCTGGAGTTAGTTTTGTTTATTGTCTTTTTATGCCATGCTAATTTCAGTATTTATAGTTACATTTAATAGAGCCAGCTTTTCCACTTTAAAAACTTCAGGACTGTTTTAACTATTCATAATCTTTTGTAATTTCATATAAATTTTAGAATCATCAAGCTCCAAAGAAAACCTGTGAAGGTTTCATTGGAATTATTTGCCATCAATTTAAGAAGAAATAATATCTGTATAAATCTTCCAGATTATGTAGATAGTATAATTCTTGCATTAATTGAGACCTTTCTTTAGTATCTCTCAATTATTTTCCTTTTAGGTATTGTGTATGTCTTGTTCCATGTATCTTACTATGTTATCTGTAGGTTCCTTTGGATTTTCTATGTGAGTAATAATTCTGCCAGTTCTTATACTTCACATAATTTTCTTTCCTAATGGCATCAGCTCTGCTGATACAGTGTTATACACATGGTGAAAGTGAGCACCTTTTTGTTCTCTGTTTCACAAAGAGAGTGTATTTGTATAGATATTAATCCCATTGTGAAAATTTTCCTTCCGTACCCATTTCTGATTTTTTAACATCATGGATATATGTTGAATTTCACCTAAGATACTTCCTTTGAAATGAACAAAATGATTGTCCATCGACCAGTAGTTGCCTTTAGTTGGTCATTGGCTAGTTTTATTCAGGCTAAATGAATCTTGCATTTCTGTAGTATAATGATCAGTTTTTTATAGTTATATTCATATTTTATTTGAATTATAGCATTATTATTGACACTAGTTTGTAATTTTCCTTTTTCATACTGTCCTTGTCAGTTTTTGATGATGAATCTTCTTGCCTGCCTCAAAAAATGAGTTTGGGAATATTGCTTCTTTTCTTCTGCCCTTTGAATAGTTCTGCAAGATTGGAGTTATTTCTTTATCATCTGTGTCTAGAGTTTTGTGTATATGTATGTGGAATTTGTAACTAATTTAAGATATTTTAAAAATGGTTGTAATACTACTAAGATTTTTCTATATTTTTACTCATTTTAATTTATATTTTTCTAAGAATTTATCCATTTTGTTTCCAAACTTATCGTCAGAGTTGTTCATAATATGCTCATTTTAAAATATATCTAGCGTGTTTTTATGTCCCCCTTTTATTCCAAACTTTTTTTGCTTATTTATCCTTCCCTTTCTCTTTCTGATCGATAATGCCAAAAGTTTGTCAATTTTTAGTTTTTCAAAGAAAAACCTGAGCTTTATCTTCTTTATAGTAGAGTCCTCCCTTAAATCCAGTTTTTGCTTTCCATGGTTCCAGTTACCAGTCTAAAAATACTAAATGGAAAGTTCTACAAATAAAAGATTGATAATATGGTCTTAGAAAACTTTTATTAAAGTATATTGAAATAATTATCCTATTTTATTATTAACTATTGTTAATCTCTTACTGTGTCCAGTATATAAAGTTCATCATAGCTATGTATGTTTAGGAAACAATAGACTATATATAGACTTTAGGTACTACCTGTGGTTTCAGGTATCCTGTGTGGGTCTTGGAACATATCCCCTGTGGATAAGAGGAACTATATTCTTTTCTGTTTTATTAATATTTGATTTTATCTTTACTTAATTTATCCTATTCCTTTTCTTATTCAGATTTGATATTTAGCTGATTACTTTTAGCTTAGTTTATAAGTTTTTGTTTTTTCCTATTTTGAGACAGGGTCTCACTGTGTAGTGCAGGCTGGTTTTGAACTCATGTATGGAGCACAGATGGCCTCAAACTCACAGCAATCCTCCTGCCTCAGTCTCCTGAGTGCTAAGATGACAGGCATGCATCACCACACTTGGCTGGCGTATAAGTTTTTAATGCTTTTTGTTTCTTACAAATACTACTTTACCTGTATCAAAGATTTTGATATATAGTATTTTAATAATATTTTATGATTTCCATTTTTAATTGACTCATATTGAAGTATGTTAATATTCTAATATTGTTTTTCTCCCTAATTGTTTTTGTTATTGATTTTTAACTGACTTCATTGTAGTATAAGAATATAGTTTATATACAAGTTCTTTGGAATTAGCTGAGATTTTATGAATGACCCCAAATATGAGGTGAATGTTTAGAAATGTTTCACTTGCATTTTAAAAATACATATTCTGCAATGGTCTATAATGTTGTATATGACCATATTACATCAAATTTGTTGTGTTGCTTTAAGAAACCTTACTTTTTAAAAAAAATTTTTTTTTGAGTTCCTGTTACTGGGAGAGATATATTAAAATTTTTCATTATGATTATGGACTTCTTGTGATCGTGTCCATTTTACTTTGTTTATTTTGGTATGTTATTAGGTTACAAGAGAATTAGAGCTTTATGAGTTTTACTTTTTATTACTGTATAGTGACTTCTAAAATTTTCTAAAGTTAACATCCAGTAATACTTTGTGCCTTAGAAGTCCATTGTGTTTATATAAGTATATTTTTGTAAACAGCATACAGCTGCTTTCATTCCAGTGTTTTTATGTAAAGCATTTATTACTGAAATTTTATGTAATTATTGTTCTATTGTTGCTTTATCTCTGTTCTCTTATTAGTTTTTATTACACTATATCGTCATTCCTTTTACCTTCATTTCCTGCCTTCTTTAGATTGAGTTTCCTCCTCTTTGTTCAGTGTTTCCTTTACTGTTCTTGAAATTTAGTATTACTGTACATTTAATGATTGTAAGTTTTACATAATACTTAATTCATGCTGTGCACAGTGGTGCACACCTGTAATCCCAGCATTCAGGAGGTTGAGGCAGGAGAATCACTGCATGTTTGAGGTCACCATGGGCTATATAAGGAGTTCAAGGTCAATATGAGACCTTGTCTCAGAAACCAAACCAAAAAACTCACAATTGAATTCATCAAATTCTAACTCGATAGGAAACTGTTGATACTGTTTGTGAAATCTTTGCTAAGCCTTGTTTTACTTGTGTTCCTAGAAAATATTTTGACTGGAAACACTATAATTTTCTCCTGTTTTCAAGATAACCATTTGTGTTTTCTGACTTCATCCAGAAATCAACTTGCAGTGTAATTGATATTCTTTGAAGGTTATCTTTTTCTTCCCTCTCCGTTCCAAATCTTTTGAGATTTTATTGTCTTAGTGGTTTTGTAATTTTACTGGATTGTGTTTAGCAGTGTATTTTTATTTACCCTAGTTGGTATTTATTATGCTCACTTTGGCAGTACGTGCACCTTCGTTGGCATTTGTTGAGCTTATTTGTATTTTTCATGAGGTTCTGGAAATTTTTAGCAATTTAACTCTTTAAATACTGCTTCTGTTCCTTTACTTTTTTGTCCTTCTGAAACATTTAGACACAAGTAGCTTCTTCTACTTCATGTCTCACTTTTTATATTTCTCACCTCTTTGTGTCTTTGTGATACAGTGTGGATATCTTCAGATCTCACTTCCATATCACTAATACTTTCTTCAGCTGTGTAAATTTTGTTGTAATCTTATTCACTAGTTTTAGTGATACAAAGTTTTTCTGGGGGGTTAAAAATTTTTAAGTATGTTCAAAATGTCCTTCTGTTTCTGGAAATATATGAGACATGCTTATTTTGTATCGGAGGATTGTAATTTCACTATATGGAGGAGTTTTATGCCATATGTTATTTCTGGTGGCCCTTGCTCTTATGTGTTTAAAATTTTTATGCTGTGAATTGCTCATTTTTCATGCAGCTTCATAACTAGGTTTCATTAGGGCCTGGAATAAAGGGGAAATCCTCCGACGTATACTTGGTTGCTTTTGTGAGGTGACTGTAGACACTGCCAATTTAGAATTACTTTAGTCTCTGCTGGGGTTTTATTACACTATTTGGTTTGGCTTCAAAAACAGCCAACCAAGCAACTACTCTTAGGACCAATTTTTTTCCAGCTAGAGCAGCAGTATGAGGTTGTGCATTGCTAGCCAGCTTCATTGATTTTTGTCGCGTTTGTTCACTGAGTTTCACATTGAAATTTCTCCCTCTGGTGTCTTCTCCCCTCTTCCCTCATGCTGAGCTCTAGCCTTGCAGATAGGGGACTTTAGGTGCCTTATTTATGTTTAGAGATTCCTTCAAACCTATACCCAAATTTGTAAGGAGTTTATTTAACTCTATGAAAGGAATAAGTTTCTTGAATTCCTCAATTCAGTTCATCCCTAGTTAAATCTCTGAGGATCTTTCCCAACTTGATACTGCTATTGTAGTTGGTCTTCCTGTCCTGAATTCATTTGCTAACAGTTTACTAAACATCTATTTTGTGTCAGGCACTGGGGAATGTTACACTGTATGAGACAAAATTCCCGTTTCATGAAGTTCATAGTTCCTTGTGGTTAAGACAGGGTGGCAAGGGTGGGATGGAGTGGAGTTGGCACAAACAAATACATACAATATGTGGTTATGCCAGATGGTGACCAGCGGGTAGTAGAGAAAAAGGGAGCCATTTGTAGCTTTCTAGTTTGGGTATTTGCAGGTCAACACTGTGCTTCTCCCACCGTGTGACTTAAAAACTTCAGAAAAACATTTCACATTTGTTGTGCAATTATTCTGCCATCAGCTTGTCAAAAATTTGAACTGTACCACAGTGATAGGATTTTAATAGGATCATGTTGAATTTGTAGATTTGGGGCTGACATGGCTGAGTTTATCCATTAGCAAAGACAGCATTTACTCTGTAAATTCAGGTCTTTTCATTTATAGCTATAAAGGTTTTTTATGTATTATCTTTCTGTTGGATGTATTTGTGGCCCCGTTAGCCTATGTTGCAGAAATTATATATGTTCTTTTTTCTCTTTTTTCTGAGAATCTGTGTAGTTTAGGCTTTTCTTGAATTCACTGGCCCAGGCTGGCTGCAAACTCATAGCAGTCCTCCTGTCTCAGCCACCCAAATGCAGGGATTATAGGTAGGTGCCACTATACTCTGGTAAAACTTTTTTGTGTATTTTATTCAATGGTGACTAGTATATAGGGGACCACAAAGAACACCTTAGCTTCTGTGCTTGGCAGAGTAGTCTTTTTCATGTTGCCTTGTGTTACTCCCTATTCAGAGCTCTGCCTGGTCCATTCTATTCCAGGCTCTTCAGATCCCTAACTCTACCTTAGGGGGCCAGCCTTTGTCAACTGCAGGTTTTGTCTGTCTTTGCAGCCTGTCCTCTTCCCCGATGTCCCCCTCCTTACTCCAGTGAGCACTGCCTGTCCAGCTCTTGCTGGAACTCCAGTGGCCACTTCCTCACAGATTGAGAGATAAGGTTGAGGAGGGAGCTTCATAGGCCAGCCCACTGAGCTGGAGCAACAGGGCCTAAGAGCCCTGGCTCCCTGCCCTACCCCATCCTCTCACCTGGAAGCACTGGCAGTGGAGAGTGACATAGTATATAGACTACCAGCTGCTGTTGCTGGCTTTTAGTAACTAGTGATTTCAATTTTGGACAACAGAAGTAGCCCAGGTCATGAATGTCGAGCATTGTGGAACTTACCAGGCCAGGCCTGCCTTGTCTTAGTCACTTTCCTCTGTGCTGAGACACAGTACCCAACACCCACAGCTTAAGGGAGGAAAAGGTTTATTTTGGCTCAGTTTCAGAGATTTGGGGGTGCTGGCCAGAGGTACATATGAGATGAATACGCAGAGACAAGGGATTTTTTGGAGCCGTATCCAAAATTTCCCAGAACACATGGTTAGAGATTAAAAGATAGCCTACAGGGCCACAGGTCTAAGTAGGATCAAAACACATGCCTTAGGAATGAATGAATGAAAAAAAAAAAAAAAAAAAAGAATGAATACTCTGGCCCTCTCTTCCCCTTACTCATAAATTGCAGTGATTTATGACTTAGAGTATCCCTAAGGTCAATCAAATAATAGCCCACCCTGTCCTTCCCTGTGCCCTATATGAATTCCTGTGCAGATGTCCTTTTGTCCTTTATTCATGATTTCTCATTCTATCAATAAAAATCCACAAAAGCTTCAGTTCAGGGATGTCTTTGTGAGGCTCTTATGCTTGGTGGTGGTGGGGGGTCTCCATTATGGTCAGTTCCTCTGGGCTTAATAGAGTTTGAATTGGACATTGATTCTGAGTAATCTCTCATTGTGGTGTGCCAGGATGTGAACTGTGACACAAAATTCCCAGTCCATGGATGGTTGTAAAACACCCCAGCATGAGAAGAGCCTGCTAATAGAAAGCTGCCAGGAAGCAGGGTGAAAAGAGGATAGCCAGGGAGAGAACTACCCTTTTCCAGGTCACACCTGCAGTGATCCTCCTCTTTTGGCCAGGCCTCACTTCTCAACAGGATACTCAGCCACTAAACTCACCAATGGATGAGTGTGTCCATAAGTACAGTGCCAGCCATCTTTGGAGGGACATTCTGGATCTAAACAGTAGCACTCATGGAGGGCTGTGGGTGCCTTGGCACCATCCTAGATAGCCCCAGGAACTGAGAGACTGGGCTGCTGGAGGTCTCCAGGCGACTCACTGCCTTTCTGGGAGGAGGCAGACTGGGTGCAATCAGGGTGGTGCCTTGCAGAGTTGTGACCCTTCCCCTAGGTTAGTAATAAATGATGTTCACTCCACCCTGGGCAGCCGTCATGGCACAGACCTAGCAGAACGGAGCCCTACCATTCTTCCCCCATGCTGCCTCAGAACTGTCACCTGTTGGCTTAAGTAGCCCCCTTCATCAAGCCACAGACAGACTCGGGTAGGACAGTGGAAAACTCCAAAGCCTAGGGTTTTTATTAGGGGTCACAGATTGCTTGTTCACAAACAAGTGTTGGGAAGCTCCATTCTATAGCTCTGAGGGAAGGCCCCATGGACCGCCCCCAGCCCGCCCTTCTGGAGTGGGCATCATAAGGCATTTCACACATTGGTGTTTTCACTTTTTTTTTTTTTTTTTTAAATATATATATCAGTCCTAGAGTAGAAAAAGAAAACCCAAGGTGAAGTTTCAGGGCCAACTGAAGTGGGAAAAGTTGGAGCAGGGGTTTCTGAGGGCTGGGACTGTGGCCACAGTGCCTCAGTCCCTTTAAGGTTAGTAGAAGCCACTGGAAGGGGTATGAGGAAAGGGCAGGGCGCAGCTTACGGGAGCCAAACTCAGACAGGCGTGCCTTGTCTTCATCATTTTTCACTTTTACATACTATAGAAATTTAAGCAAAATAGCT
>NW_004524806.1:2281113-2319236 GCF_000260255.1 Octodon degus
ATATATATCTTAGGCAGAGAGTTCAGGGAGTGCTGATATGGGCACCCCTGGAGCCACCTGAGGATGAGGTGGGATACCAGGTCTGTGGTGTCCAGGTCACCAGCCCAGGCTGTACAGAGGGTTTGTTATTGCTGATTTGGGGTCTGGTTCTCAGGGTGGGGAGCACCTGTGGGCCCTCCATTTCACCCCTTCCTGGCCTGTTTTAGGCTAGGGTGCTGCCCCAGCATCGTCAAGGTTAGGCACGGGGCTGCTGCTTTCAGTCCAAATGGGGGCACTCAGCAGTCCCCCACCCGAGTCATGGGTTGTCACTCCAAAGAACAATTGTGCTCAGCTAGCCCAGGGCAGACCCCTTCTCTGTCTGTGGTCCCTAGGCTCCAGGTGCATGGGTAGCTCATGCAGCGGGCCTTGCCATGTTGAGCTACAAAATGCTCCCAATTCAAAAGTGTCTGGCTTTCTGAAGTCATAAAAAGGGTTCTTGCCAGGACAATTTGTGGCAAGAAAGCACACTTGGAAAGCTGTCTGATAATTGCTGTACTAAAAATACTTACTAAACATCATGGCTGGAAAGAAACAAGAGGTCATTTTTCTTTTTCTAAAAAAGTCAAAAGAAGTTCCCAGGGAAGGGCTAGTTCCTCCCTCATTTGGGGCTGGTGACCTGGGCAGCCCATGGCCTGGGCCAGCCAGCCTGAGTTATGTTAAGTGGAAGCTGGGGTGCCCATGGGGCCCAAGACCATGGTAAAGGGGCACAGGTGACCCGGTGCACCTAGGAGATGGAGAGAACCCGGGTCAGCCCTTCCCCCTTCTAAGGTAGAAACTCCCCACATTTTTTTCTGTAGGGCGGTGGGGGAAGAGGAAAGAAAATGGGGGGAGGGGAACATTCAATATTGAATTGAGTGCATTAAAGAAAAGGTGGGGCCAGCTATATAGGTCTCTGTATTTTGCTGCAGGGGTGGCACTCAGAAGATGTTGGGGCACATGTGCCAGTCCTGCTTCTCCTTGGATTCCCAGTAGCCACCCTTGTACACGTAGGCCGTTTCTCTGGTGAGTGGGTCCAGTCTCTTCTCGAACCACAGCGGAACATACCCATCTGACTCCTTCTCTGCTGGGCATGGGCCAAGGTGGGTAAGCCCCTCTCCTGGGTGCCCCCTTGATCCCCAGTATACTTCCCTCCTGCCCCTGGGCCCCCTCCTCACCCAGCCTCACCTTCCTCTGTGCCACAGCTGCGGCCTGGTGCACAAATCTCCAGTCGTCGGCGCCGTGACAGGCGCTGCTTTTCCTCCAACCGCTGCTTTTCAGTGTTGGCCTGGTCCCAGCGTCCTTCTTCCATCAGCCGCTGATCCGGACGCAGGCGGCTGTCAGTGGGTGCCACTCCACTTTCAGGCTCATTGAGGGTCAGTGCAAGCTCAGAGAAGTAGTACATGTTTTCTGCGTTCTCCCTGCAGCGGTGTGAGTGAGAAGGTGCTATCCCTACCAGTCCATGACTCTAATCCTCCCTAGCCTTCTTACTCCCCACATCTGGGGTGCCCTCTGACCTCAGCCAACCTTTTCCTGGTCCAGTGTCCATCCATGATTAACCAACTCTGCAAAACCCACCAGCTCTGTCTGAACCCTCTGGCTTGCACCATCCCTTATGAGGCTCCACCAAACTCTTTTAAGTGGTTTCCTACTAAAGACTTCTTTGGGAATTTGTCCCTTTCATCCAATTATTCTAATCTGCCAGCATAACTTGGTTTTCTCATAGCCTCATTGTTTTTGATCTGATAATGTCTGTGGCTTGGCTGTGTCCTTTTTTATGTGTCTTCAGTTTTGAACATCCTGCCAGAGGTTTGACTTTATTCATTGGTTGAAAAATAAAACATTGATCAATTTTTAGGGTTTTCTGCCTTCCAGATTTTGCTGTTATACTCCTAATTTTGGGGGGTTCATTTGCATTTTTCTCCTAACTTCTGGAGGTGGAGACTTAGCGCCTATTCTTTTTTTTTTTTTTCTAATATGTTGTGCATTTTAAGGCAGTATATTTCACTCCACATACTGCTTTTACCTGAATCCTACCACTTTTGGTATATTTTCTGATTCTTGTATCATATCTGAGCAAACATTTATGACTTATGACTCATTTGACATACCACATATTTGGAAACGTATTAAGTTTATAAAGGTAGACATTTCTAAGTCACTTTTTTTCTAGCATAGTTGTTTTAGAGTCAGATAATATACATGGTTAAATACTTGATATCATTTGTTTACTTTGCAGTTTGCCATATGGCCCAGTATATGGTCAGTTTTTGCAGCTGGCTCACATGTAAAGGGAATGTGTTTGTTCAGTTGTTGGGGTACAGTAGTTATATAACTGGCTAGATCCTTTTGCCTTTTGTTCAAATTTATTCTCCAGGGTTTTTTTCCTACCCATAACTAAAAAAATGTACATTAAAATTTCTTATTTTTGGTTGTAAATTAGTTTCTCTATATTTCTATGACCTATGGTGCACATATTTTAAAGGCTTGTTATTCGGTACAAGATATATTCAAATTCAAAACTCATTTTAGTCAACTGAAACTTCATTATGAATTTGCCCTCTTCTAGTATTATTTATAGTTTAGAATTCATTTTGTGATATGCATATAACTACGGCAGCTTTTCGTTTGGGCAGCCTTTCTATGGACGTATCTTTGTCATTCCAATATTTATTACTTAAATGTATCTCTTATAGAGTACATATAGTGGATATTTAAAATTTTGTCTAACCTACTTTCTTTTGCACAAATGGCTTACCCTCATGAAGTAGGGTGTGTTTTTTCTTGTTTTTCTCTTCTTTAAAAAAATAATTTTATTGAGAAACATAGCAGTGAGAGTTTCAAAACTGATTAGGAGAGTTTCAATAATTAATACATTGCATATTGTTATCTTCTTAGTGATTATTCATAGTTCAGGATGCTGACATGATATCCTGTCCAAGCACTACTAGTACAAATCTTTCTTCTCATTGAATTAAGAGAAACTAGCTGTATGTCTATCTTAACTATTTTGTATATAGAGATACAAAATGGTCATTCCTTTGTATCCCCTTTTTTCTTTTAGTTTTGTCAGAGAAGCATATTCCATTGTCGTTTAAATATTGTAGGTACGTGAATTCAGCAAAATATTCCAATATAGTCCAGTAGTCCATAATAGTAGTGGGTGATCTGCAGGACTGGCAATGTCAGAAGTTATTGACTGAGCCCTTTACAGCCCAGCATACCAGCATGGCTTCACCCCTTAATACCTCGATTTTTTTACCTTTTTGCTGGATGGTTAAGACCAAGATAAAGCAAGACCTATATAACAAGAAATGTAACTTTTGTATCTGATAAGGTCACTCAAGTCCCCTCAGGATTTATCCTGAAATCCTATACCACACTTTGTAGATCGTTTGTCAGTGTCAACCATGTGGATGAGTTATGGCCATTGCTTGACCAGTTTGCTCTCTGTGAAAGCCTGAGAGAATGTTTTCTCTCCATGTGACTCCCTTTAGGCACACTCAACATCATCGATCACTTTCCTCTGTGGCCCCATAATCTCCTTGAACAGAAAATTTGGGCCACAACTGAGTTACATGATGTTACAGTATAGGTTCTCCTATGTCCTGAGTTTTCACTGACCTTGAAAGGCTAGGGCCAAAATGTTGGCTGTCCTTGTTTTTAGCCCTTCTTTTTCTCTCATTTTTGGTCTGCAAACTTAGGTTGTTAACCCTTCAGAAGAGAAGCTTATTATTGCCCTACAACATAAGCAGTTGGGTTTAACCTGACTATCTGTCTGAATATCAAACATGTTAGGCATAACATGGAACAGGTATTTTCCATCAAATATTGATATGTTAAACTTGAAGTCCATACAGAATATAAAGAAAAAAATTTTTTTAATAAATATTTTTAAAAATATGAATAAACAATTACATATTTTTACACAGAAATTTAGAAATCTAACCATATACAGCATTGTAGCAGGACAGTCCTGTGACATTTTTTTGTCTTATTTTTTTCATTTATTACTTTTTTTTTAAACATTTACTTGAGAGACAGTATGGCAATAATTGGTATGTCATGACAAGCAGTACATATGTAGAAGACCAGAATGACAGGCATTCCAAGCATGACCCTATCATCACACATTGCTATCTTCAGTGCAGTTGTTTATTTCACAGGTCTCAGCATATATAGTCAGTCAGGGTAAGAATCCTACCAATTAACTACTAGTTTCAAAAACCTGCTGATGTTTCTCATGTTTCTTTTCTTTTATTTGACCCAAACTTGCTATGCAGAGCCTGTTTCTTTTCCTAGCTTTAATAAAACTTTGGCACTATTACAAGAAAGAAATTTGTCTGAATCTTATAATGGGAGGTCAAGTATCCATTATTAAGGTTGAGTATCCATTATCCAAGATATACGGGACAAGATGTACTTGTGTTTAAAATTTCATAACACTTGTTTAGTGAGATACCTGGGGGATGGGACCCAAATCTAAATATAAACTTCATTTATGTTTCAGTTTAAATACAATATTTTTATTGTACCCGCATTACTGATTTGTCAGAAGAGGTCAAGTATGGAAATTTCTACTTACAGAGTCATATTGATGCTCAAGCTGTTTTGGATTTTGGAGCATTTCAGATTTTCAGATTAGAAATTCTCAACTTGTACTGACATGTTGGATTTAGATCTCATATTTTGTTTTTTCTTTTTGTTCTGTCCTTTTTGGACCAATGGCACATTTCTTCTATACTAGAAGTGGAACTGCTAGGTTATAGTGTATGTGATAGTTCATCTTTAGGAACTGAGACCAGTGCTGGTGTGTAGCTCAATAGCAATGCATTTGCCTAGCATGCATGAGGCCTTAAGTTCAATCCCCAGTATCCCAAAATACAACAAATCCAAAAGGGCTGCACCAATTTATGTTCCCACTAACAGTATTTGAAGAGATATTGAGGATCCAAACCTTCAACCTTTGATATTGTCAGACTTTTAAATTTTTGCCAGTTAAATGAATGTAAGGTGGCATCTCATTGTGGTGGTTTTGATTAGCATTTACCTGATTATCAATGATGTTGGCTGTGGTTTTCATGTGATGATTGGCTATATGTAGTAGTATTTCTGTGAAATTCTTGTTCATGGCTCTTGCACATTTTTCTATTGGATTTTTTTTTTCGCTATACTTGTTGAGAAGTTGTTTTTTTTTTTTAATGTATTCATCATCATTATTATTTGGGCTTTCTTTAAAGACAGAGTTTCACTATGTATCTCTGGTGTTGAACTGCTGGCCTCTGACTCAAGATCCTCTTGTCTCAGCTGGGATTATGATATACACCTCTATACCTGGATTTCATATTATTTTTTATTGCCATTTGAGGGGTTCTGGAGATTAAACCCCTAAGTCTCATTCATATTCAGCCTATGTTCCACTACTAAGCTATATCCTAAGTCCTCTTTCTTGATATTAATCCTGCTGTTCAGTGTATATACTATGAGATTATTCTGCACGGTATACGTTGTTTTATCTTTTCTTTAAATTGCACCTTTCTTGAGAGAAAAATTCTTACTATGTAGCCCAGGCGGGACTTGAAGTTGTGGTGATCCTTCTCCTTCAAGAATGCTGAGATTACAGGTGTAATTCACCATGCCTGGCTAAATTGCCTTTTTTTTTTTTCCCCATAATTTTATTGATAAACAAATAGCAATGAGACAGTTTCAAATCAAATTGGTAGGACAGTTTCAATAATTATAAATTGCCTTTTAAAAAGCAAAATTTCACTTTTGTAGTTCGTAGGATGGAATTTAGGGCCTTGCACAAGCTGAGGAAGTACTCAACCAGTGAGCTTCCATCATTAGTCATTTTATATTTTTAAGAAAAGGTCTAAGTTACCTAACCTGGCCTTGAACTTGGCAGTTCTCCTGGGATTATAGGCATGCACCATTGTACCCATTTACAATACTTCTCTTAATAAACAAAAGTTCCTATACTTTTTGTATGTTTTGATATACTTAAATGCATCATTGCTTCCCTGTGTCTTGTTTAAAATTAATTTCTTAAGGTCTAATAGATACTCATTTGTATGTTTTTACTTAAAGTATTAATTTTATTGTTTAACAAGACAATAGTTATTGTATGAATCTCTATCTTGGGTTTTTTTTTTTTTTTTTTTTTTTTTTTTTTGTGGCTGGTTCAGCCCACCCTCGGGACAGGAGCTGTTGTGGCACCTGGGATCAAATCAGTCCCTGCACTTGCCTAAGGTTGCCTAAGTAGGTGCTTTAGACCACTGAGCTATCTTGCCAGCCGTTGAATTGATTTTTGTTATAAGGGAGAGGCTCAGTTAATCTTTTTCTTTTTTATCTTCACAAAACCTGATTTGCCAATTTAGTCATGTATCAAGGATACAAACTGCCAAGGGACTGTTTCTAGGTTCACTGTTCCATTCCATCTTAGTTTGAAAATAAGTCCCCATATCTAGTAGAATAATTCCTAGTTTTTTTCTTCGGTTATCCAGAAATGTCTTTTATTCAGCAATATAAATTTAAAAATTCTAATATTAAGTTTCATTAAAATCCCAGTTTGCTGAATCTTTAAACCATGACATCTTTACAGTACTTTCAGTCCATGAATAATTTATCTTCATTTAGCACTCCTTTGACAACTTAGTAAATTTTAATAATTTTCACTATAGAGGTCTTGAAAATAAGGATTATTACAAAGTCCTTGATATTTCTGATGTAACTGGTGTTTTATCGATTGCATTTTCTACTTGTTTCCTGTTAGCATATAGAATGTGTTTGATTTCTGCATATTAATTTTATATATAGGCACCTAAAATGCTTTCTCTGAATCTTTTGATGACTATTAATATAATTTATGAATGTTCCAATATAAAATCATTCTTGCAAACTATAGATAAATCTGATTATAGATTATCTTTTTGATGCACTGTTGGATTGGATTTTCTGATGTCTTGTTTTATAATTTTGCTTATAAAAGAAATGGCTTAAAATTTTTATTTTCCTACTATTCTTTTAGCTGGTATATGAAGGTTATTCTAGCCTTACAGTGTAGAAAAAAAATATTTCCTTTTTTTCATGGCAAGACTTTTATAAAATTGATTAAGATTTCTTGAGAAGTTTATGAATTCACCTATAAAATGATCTGGACCTTGTATTTTTTTATGGTAATTTAAAGCCATTGTTTTAGGGGTTTTTTTGTTTTTTTATTAAGTATAGGCATACTTGGATAATTTTCTAGAATCAGTCTTTTTTTTTTTTTTTCTTTGCAGTACCAGGGATTGAATTCAGAGCCTTGCACTTGCCAGGCAAGTGCTTATTCTACTGAGCTATCTCCCTGGCCCCTTAGAATCAGTTCTTAATAAGTAGTATTTTTCTAGGAATTTGTTCTTCCCACTTGAGTGTTAATTATCTCTATTTATGTATTTATTTTTTGTATTTTAGGGAAGGGTCTACAGGGTGTTCAGGGTCTCACTACTAGATTGGACTCCTAGTGATCTGCCTATTTACAGCCTCCCAAGAGCTGGGATTACAGGCGTGTGCCACCACCCCCAGTCTCAATTGCCATCTCAGAGCACCCCTGGGCAGGGACGGCATGGTAGGCCCGGGCATCAAATTCCCAGCTCATATCCACTTAATTGACGGACTGATTGGAATACTAAGGATGTAACCCAGAGGTATGCTACTACTGAACTAATTCCCAGCCTTTTTTAAAAATGTGCCCATCGACATAAAATAAATCAGCCTCAAAACCCTGGGTGACAGGCTGGGGATATAGCTCAGTAGAATAAGTGCTTGCCTGGCAAGCGCAGGCTCTTGAGTTCTGTCCCTGGTACCACAAAAAAAAAAAAAAAAAAAAAAAAAGTTAAAACCCTGGATGTTTGTGTTTCTGCTTGCCATTGCACTGGGATTATAGGAATATTTCTCTCTTGACCAGTCTTAATAGTTGTTTTCTCTATTGTCAGTTGTTTTGTTCCTCAAAGAGTCAATTATTGGCTTTACCAAGCTTTGTTATATTTCCTTTCTCTATTCTATTAGTTTCTGTCTTCTTTAAGATACATTGTCTTCTTTCTTTGGGTGTATGTGTTCAATTTTCTCTAACTTTCAGAATGGAAACTAAGAAAAGAAAAAGCCTCAAAATTACAAAGTGTTTAAAACAATATAGTACATTTAACTTCAGGCATTGCCTATCCCATCCATCGAGTTTTGGTATCTTTGATGTCATTCAGTTCTAGATATTTAAAAATTTCCATTCTGAGTTCTCATTTACTTATGAGTTATTTAGGAACTTAATTTTTTCCCTACATATGTGGAGTAGTTTTGTAATTTGGCTCTAATTTAAAGGTCTTACAGATCATACTCTGTAAGCTATCCTCTGTAAATTTGTTGGAGCGTTTATGCTCTAACATGAATGATTTTTACACATACATTCCATGTGTAACTGAGAAAACATGTATTCTCAGGCTGCTGCATTATTTTTACGTATAGTTCTGTTGTTTCAGTCTTCTTCATATCCTTTTTCCCCCCACTATCAACAAGTGAGAGGGCATATATTGAAATCTTCCACTTTCCTATGATGATGATAGACGTACTATATTTCTTCCTTGGGTATCAAAATGTGCTTAGTGTTGTGCTTTGAGGTTGTTTTATTACATTAATCTTTCATTATGTGGCAACTTTTCTTTCCTTAATATGCTTTCCTCCTCAGCTCTATTTTACTTAGTATTAATATAACTGCTACAGCTTTTTTGGTTCAGTTTTCACAGAAGCTCTTTTATTTTTAACCTTTGCACATCTTTATGTTCTCTGTATCTTACAAGGAGTGTGCATCTTCATTGTAACAAATCTACTCAGTATTTTGCTTTTGCCTAACACTAATGTGTTCAAATCTGTTTTGTATGTTATTTCTGTTCTACTTTTTCATTTACTCTTCTCTTATTGTCTCCCTCATTTCTCCACATCCCTGGTATCCTTCTTATCCCAAAATCCTACCTTGTTAACATTATTTAAACTTTTCTTTTGGTATCTGGAATCGAACCTAGGACCTTCTGTAACTTATGCAGAACTTACTTTGAGCATATTTTCTTTATTGTTCAACAAGTAAATTTTACTTCATCTGTATCACAACATCTTCTAGATTTTTCTCTGCCTTTTAAGATTATTTTGTCTAATACTGTTTTCATTGTGATTTTTTTTTGTGTAGCAAACCTGAGGCTGTATACCTACGGAATTTTTTTTATCATGGTCTTGTATTTATTTTTTAGTATTTTGAGATATGTAACAGTTACATTCATTTGGGGGAATTTGTACATGTGTGTTTGATAATAAATATAATTTATTGATCAGTTCCAATCTCTTTTCCCCATGGCCTCATATTGGAATGATAACTTGTCCGGAGAATAAATTCTACCTTTTAATTTAATTTTTAAATATTACTCAAGCCCTGGTTGTTGAAACATCAGATGTCAGTCTGATTCTTCACCCTTGATTAAAATCTTTCAGTCCTCTCTGGAATCTTATCAGAATTTATTCTTTGGTAGACTTAATTTTGACTACAGCATGGTGTAGGTGAATGTTTTTCCTTGTATCTTTCTTTATGCTATATAGATCCTTTTGAGCTAAGGCCCTTTCATCTTTTTTTATTTTGGGAAAATTTTTTACATTATTTCTCTTTATTTTCCCTCTGTGCCATTTTTACCTATGTTCCTTTTCTTCTGGGATTCTTGTTAAATGTGTTATTCTAGTGGTTACTCTAGAAATTGCAATATCCATACCTCCTAGGTCAGAAGTTAATACCTGTAGCCATGCAGAGGCTTGAACCTAGGGCCTCATGCATGCTAAACATGTGCTCTACCACTGACTTACATCCCCAGCCACTTAATGCATGTCTTGACCCTTCTCCTGGGTAGCACAGCTTTTCTTCACTTAATCCTCTTCTGACTTATATAATGTGGTGGTTGTAGTCTCAAATGTTAAACCCTAGGAGACATTATTATTATTATTATTATTATTATTATTATTATTATTATTGCTTACTCAATATTCATTTAGATTACATAGTTTTTATACTTCATTAATACATCTCAAATCTTCCACCTAGGATCAGTTTCTTCATGCTTGAGCTAAGCCCTTTAGTTACGGGTGTATTGTTTCCTTTTTTTTTTTTTGCAGAACTGGGGATTGAACTCAGGCCCTTGAGCTTCCAGGGAAGCGCTGAGCCATCTCCCCAGCTCTAGTTACCGGTGTATTGGAGGCCAACTGAGTTTTTATTTGCTTGAAAAGGTCTTTATTTCAAGTTCATTTTTTTAAAGATAGTTACTCTGGGGAGCCAGGGAGATAGCTTAGAAGAATAAGCTCTTGCCTGGCAAGCACAAGGGCCTGAGTTCAATCCCTGGTTCTGTAAAAAAAAAAAAAAAGGCAGTTACTCTAAGTATATAATTTTAGGCTGGCAATAAAGCTTTCAGGACATGGAAGAAATTGTTCACTTGTCTGCAAGCTCCCATTATTGCTGATGGGAGGACAGCTGTCAGGGTGCTAGTTCTCAACAAGTAATGTTTTTTAATGATCTGTCTATTCTCTCTTTCAGTTTTAACAGTCTCTCTACATAGATTCAGGTGTAGCAAGGTCTCTTCTGTTTTTTCTTCAGAAGCAATCTCTTGTTTCCTCCTAAGGCTCTGAATAGAAGTACACTAGACACTGTTTGGGTGCCCTGGGGACCTTATAGCATTGCAGACTCCCACTCAGGACAATCTGCACAATAACAAGATCCCAGGGGATATGGCAAACATGGGAACCTCATTTGGCCTCTCGCTGTAGCTCTTGTATTTTCCAGGTTTTGTCTCTCTTACGCTATAGTGTAACCATTGCCTCTGACCTGTATTCAGGTAACACATTCTCTTTAAACCTTTCCAAGGAGTTTTCAGTTTGTTACTTTTTCTTTTGCAGAATTTCTCTTATGTTCTCTTTGGAATCTGCAGTGCTACTTTATAGTTTTGTTTCCAACAAGTCATCAAAGTTTAAAAAATTTTTCTTATAGTCATGCAGGGAAGGATTCAGTCCTATTTGCCTGTTTAAAGTCTCTGCATAGTATTTGCTGCCACATGATAGATTCATATTCATTTGCAGCTGACATCTGGCTTCCACTCTGGGATGTTAGTCACATCATTCTCTACCCCTATGTGAGCTAAACCCTTGTGATCTCCTGTGCTTTTTTCTGGGTGTCGTGGTGTCCTCTGGCTACCACTCTCTGGCCACCTTTCTCTGTCTGTGCCTCGGCCCCATTTCCAAAAGAGGGTCCCCAGCCCCTACTCACGGCAGTGGGTATTTCCTCCACAGTAACTTGGCTGGTAGGGTCTGGTATACCGTCTTCTGTTTCCCATCAGAGCTGGGGCTGCTGGGGCTGCTCTGCACAATCTTGGAGCATTCCATCTGCTCATCCCATGAGCCTGACAGCACATAGTGGGCCTTTCCCTGGCTATCACTCACCACTCCAGTCACCTGTGGAACAGTGTCAGGGACCAAGTAAAGACATAGTCTACTTTGTGCCTTCTGGGGTTGTGGGAGTTAGTCCTGCTTACCTTTCGAGCTGCCTCTTTAGAGAAGTAGCTATAGGGCACAAACTTCACCTGGCATCGGTCATTGGTCTTATGGTTCACAATCTCAATGTCCCCTGACTGGTGAGAGAAGATAATGATCAGTAGCCAGTACCTGGGCCATACATACCCCACCAAGAGTATCCAGCCCTGACCTGGTCGATCCAGAGCTTGCCCACGATGATGTTGTGCACAGTTGAGGTGCTTTTCCTCCATACATAGTGATTTCCACTGGCCTGGAATTCTAAGTGAATGGCACCTGGAGGCCAGGTACAGGTCAGAGGTTATTGTCTACTCATGCAGGGCTTGGGCCAGTTCACCCACAGCCCAAGATCTCAAGAACAAAAGGAATATCCATGCATGTTAGGGGGTTAGGGTATAGGCCAGGAGGCCTGGGCTGTGTTTGCATGTGTGTTGAGGGGCAGACCTGTAGGGAGTTCTGCAAGCTCCAAGCCATCTTTTGGGTTGGCAAAATTCTCCCTCATGAAGCAGAATGCCTGTCTGTCCCAGGAGCACCCAGAACTCCAGCTTACCGAGTGGCATGATGGAGATGTACTTTCCCCGGAACTTGCTGGCGATGGTGATTTCCTGCCAGAGGCTCCAGCCGTGCTTAGAAAATGCATAGTGGGCAGCTGAAGGGGGGTGGTGGCTCACCTGGGGTCAGACCAGTTGGATGTGAGCATTGCTTGGCATGGACCCATACTACCTTTCTGGCCAGGGAGGGAGAGTCTGCTCTGTTCCCAGCACGCAAAATGCTATGGCCATGGGATTGGGTAGTGTTGGACCCAAGGCAGGTCCTCAGGAGAGACAGTGTCTTGACCAGAAAACTTTGGCTCTCTTGGGCCTTCCCTAGCCTCTAGGAGTAGGAAGTGGACTTGGTGTGGCCAGGCCTGGCTCTTGGGCTAAAAAATGTGTGAGATGGTGGGCCTCCAGGACAAGCCTGGGACAGACTGAGCCAAGGGCTAGTGAAATGAAAGGTGTGGCTCCACCAGGGCTTCCATACCCATTTTTTCACTTAATCCAAACCACACCCCTGGGAAGGCACATGTCTGTCATGCAGTGCTACACTGTGGGAAGGCAGCCAGACCAGTAAAACCATTTTAATGTAGGGGCAGAATCCAACCTGACTCCTGAGTGTAGTCCTATCAGTGTCCTGTTTCAGCCTTCTTCTGTCCTCCATACTTGATCCCCTAGATCTCCCAACTTCCCTTGTACAGTACTGTGTTCCCTGACTAGTGCCCCACCTCCTAGAACCCCTGCTGCCTGGCTTTCTCCCATCCACTGGCAGCACCACTAATTTTGCATTTTCTTCCTCATCCCACAGCTGCTGGGCTCTGTCTTGTTCAGGGCCTGGCATGGTTTCTCCTATGTCAGCTTCTTCACACCTATTAGAGCCACCCCCATGGGTAAATGCAGGGACATGTCACCAAGAGGAGGGGCCAGAGCCCTGCATCATATATACATCTGTCTCAGGCCCATCCCATCTCTCCAGCTGTTCACACCACATGTTTTAGTTTTCCCAGCCCCTCCTTGTCATGTTCTATGTCATACCCTAAACAAATCTTGTCTCTTCCTTTGTAGCATACTGAGTATCCATCCTTCCTGGGGACCACTCTCCCCATGGTAGCCACCTCCCATACAGGAAGCCAGGGTAATCTGGCTATCCCACTGCCTCCCCTCCATACTCTGTGGGCCAGTCAAACACCTCCCTGAGTACCACCTTTCTAAAGAACTAGAAGTATTTGACACACCATAGCTGTTTGATGATAACAGAAGCCACATCTGTCTACTCCCCATCTTACCCTCAACACCCTGTCAGCACCTGGGATGTTCAGGACACTCAATGTTTGATGAATCAAGAAATGTATTAACTTAGGGTTTCAGGCTAAAGCTCTGGAGTTACCCTTTGTGCCCTTTCAAATCTAAAAGATTAGCAAACCTGCTGGCTCCACCTTCAGAACTTGTCACTGTACTCTTGTGCAGTTATTTCGCTGTCCTTCTAATGCGTCCTCATGGCAGCCACAGCACTCCTTTCAGAGTAGCAATTAGATCAACAATCAGTTGGCCTCCTTGCTAATCCCAGAAGCTAGAACATCACCAGCACCAATAGAATTGTCTTTTCTGATAAAGACACTCAGGCTCAGCCTCAGATGATGGTGAGACTCCCAGCTTGGATTCTGGCTTGTCCCCATGGGGTTGGGGTGGAGCTGAGGGCACTGGTCAGGGCAGCATCCATCCCAGTGTGCACAGTTGGCCAGGCTCCGCCTGTCTGCCAACTTTTATCCCTGTGGTGACCTTACTTCGTGTTTGCCTGGACTCACACAGCTGCAGACATCCCTTCACCTCTGTCCCATGGTTCTCTGGCTGGGAGGTGGGTCTTCCTTTTCTTTGACACCAGACCTATCTCTGTCCCACCAAGTTCTCTCATGCCTCTCTCTCTGGGAAGAGTGGACCCTGCCCATGCCAGGCTGGTGGGTCTAACCTGCTCGCAGAGGGAGCGCAGGCCCATGTCTTCCAGGCGGTCTAGTTCAAAGGTCTCCCCCAACATGGGATTGAAGGGCTTGGCTATGCGGTGCACAGTGGTGGAGTAGGAGGATACAGAGAACGCAGCCACCAGGCACATCTGTTCCACAGAACTGGAGCAGTGCACCGCCTTGTCCAGCAGGTGGTGGTACTCCAGGTCCTCAGTCAGCCGCTGGAGCATGGACAGGGGCTCATTGAAGTTCACCTGTAGGCAGTGGGGAAATGGGTCAGGCCAGGCACCGTAGTTCTTGGATCATCACAGCACCTCTGCTGTTGAGACATTCAGGGGACATCACTGCTCTGATGACACATAGTGAGGTCCACCTGTCAGCCTGGCTGTGCAGCACCTCAGCCCCATCTGGTACCTCTCTAGGCCCTCTGCCTCAGTTTCCTCTGCAGCATGCACTTTCTGGTGTGCTCTACCATGTACTTTCATGATGTTTATAGTCACTCCACTAGGATTAACTAGTGGAAGACTCCACAGAGGTGCCTGGCTTCCCACTGCTGTATGGTTAATGCTGACTCATCAGAATCAGAGTGACTAAGCAAATCCATGGTCAGAGGCAGTAGGTCTTCCTCATATTCTGTGCTGTGATCTAAGTTTTCTGTTGTAGGCATTTGTTGGGGTGGGGGTGCTGTGAGGATATGTGTAGCTCAGGGGCCCCTGCAGGTCTTAAGCAAAGCAAGGTTATCACATTCCCATTGTGACGCAGTCTTCTGGCATTAGTTCACTCCATCCTTCCAGACACTGAAGGGGTTGCTGTGATTCCATTTTCCAGATTATACACAGAGCCAGAAATGGGAAGGGACTCATGAGTCACAGAGAAAAACTAACTACCCTAGAGCCCTCAGGCTCTTCCTTGGTAGAGATGGCCACTGTAGTGTGGTGAACAAGGACCCCAGTTTTGCTTTTAGACTGCTATATGACTTTGCTAAACCTCCATTTCCTGGGAGGTATACCTCTGAGCACAAGGTCCATATTCACCACTCCTCACTTACTAAGTGGAGACAGCTGAGACGTTGTGAGGCCCTCAGTCCCAGAGCCGTCTCCTATGAAACCGTTTAAGCAGATCCAGCCTGCCCTTTCTGTCATCATGGTGCTAGTAGCCAGCTGATGCTGTTCCCCACATTTTAGCACACACAGCTCTCTCCTGGCTCCTTTCCTCAGAGTCTGAAGACCTCTGCTCTTGGAAGGACTGGCTGATGAATACAGTCACATAATTACATTCTGTTTAGGTGCCATTAAGAAACTGACACCATAGTGTTGTGTAGGTGTCATAGCCCAGAGGGCCACTCCAGCCACCGTGCCTAGGGCTACCTACTGGCATGGGGATCCTGGAGAGCTCACGACCAATGCAGTTCTTCATGATGCTCCAAAGGTTAAGGCTGTAGTTGGGCTTGTCAGGTATGCGGGCACGCCTCTTGACTTTGTATGACCCCCTGGGCACAAGTGAGGCACCATCTAGCACCTGTAGAGAAGTAAGGTACACCTTTCAGAGGATACTGGAGCCCCCACTGACCTCCAAGTCCACTCCCTCACCTGGCCTCCCATGGGCTAGCACTAAACCAGCTGTTGGCACATGGCTGATGGGGAAGGCAGGCTGGCTCTGTTCAAACTACTACTGGAGAGAGATCTGGAATCCATTGGTGGTCCTGAGCTTGCAGTGCTGGCCGCCACCACCTGGAACCTGGCCTTGGATGCTCCTACCTCACTCACATTGTCTGCTGTGGTCCAATCTACAGTTCCACATGTGCTGTTTCCACCTTCGTCTTTTCTGCAGGAAATAAAAGGTAAGCTAATTTATGAACAAATCCTGAGCCGCCTCATCACCCATCCCACATCCTATGAGGGGAAATCCCAAGGCAGTTTTTCCAATAGGCCATTTCCAATTTTGGATACTCAAGGGGGAGGCCAAAGGACACAGGCAGCAATATGAAGAGGGCCCATTCACCAGTGTCCCCACCATAACAGGTGCTCAGTAAAGCTTCTGTCCAAGAGGAGGCCAGGGGCTGGGTACCTCCTCTGGGAGTGCCTCACTGAGCCCTGTGGAGATCTTCCTGTCCCAGATAGATGCTACTGCACCCTCACTGACTGGTACTCTGACTCTCACACTAGACTGGAGCTCCTGAAGAGAAAAAATGGTTTTGACATTTCCCCTCTCCAGTATTTTCGAGGAGGGGCTGGGGCTGGAAATGCTCTTTGTAGTTAGGGTCTCATGGATCCTGGGGAGAGCTCATATCCTGGGTGCTGCAGGCACAGCAGGGCCTCGGAACAACTGAGAAGGACCTAGGGTGATACTTCCGATGATTGAGTGGAAGGATGTTGAGGGCAACCAAACCCTGCTAACATTGACAGCAGTATAGGCAAGTTTATAATTTTACTGGGAGTTGGGCACGGTGGCACATGCCTGTAATCCCAGCACTTGGGAGGCTGAGAGGCAAGGAGGATCATTGTGAATTTGAGACCAGCCTGGGCTATAAAGTGAGCTGAAGTTCAGCCTGAATTATATAGTGAGACTCTGTTTCTAAAAGGAAAAAAAGAATCTAGAAAGAGCCAGCTTTTAGAAAAATGCAATAAAGGCTTGGAAAGAGAAAATAGATTTCCTGCATCTTTCATGATACCATGGAGGGAGCAGTTAGGACCTTGTGTTGTTCTGAGGCAACATTAGCAGGAGTCTTTCCTTACTGCTGGGCTGGAACTGCACCCAACCAATTCCCTGTTCTGTTTCCATTTTAAATAAAAATTTTGATACAAACTATTTAGACATTTTTTTGTATAAATAATGACAAAATTAAGCAAAAACGCTATCTGGAACGGGACTTGAAAGAAAACCCTAAATACACAGCTGGTCAAAAGAGCAGACGGGCTAGATGTGATAGACACCTATAATCCCAGCACTCTAGGAGACTGAGGCAGGACAGTCATGAGTCCAGCCTGGGGAAGTTAATCACTTGGCAAGACCTTGTCTCAAAAAATAAAAAAAGGAAAAGGCTGTACCTCAGTGCAAAGGATTCAATCCTTAGCCAAAAAAATTTTAATAGGCTCCCCCCCAACAAAAAAAAAAAAAACCCAAAACTGATGGGGCCAATGCTAGGCATGGTGGTACACACCTGTAATTCCAACACTTGGGAGGCTAAGGTAGAAAGACTATTAATAAATTCGAGGCCAGACTAAGCTACAAGGTGAGACCCTGTCTCAACAAAAACCTGGAGGAGGCCTAAAAACAAGGAGGGAAAGGCTGACCCTGGGAGATGCTCATTCTAGGCTGTTGATGATCCTGCTGGTGAGGGCCACAGTAGGAGAGTGCCTACCTGTCCTCGTTGGTCTCAGTGATCACGGTGATGAAGGATGTAGAGTCTTCCATGGCATCAAAGTACTCGGTATCTTCATCTTCCTCACTATCCTCTCCTTTGGGAGTCAAAAAGCTTCCTAGAGACACACAGAGATTCTGCAATTTGCAACCTCAAAAAGGGCTCCTCCAGCTGTCTGGAGTCCAACATCAAGGCTTGAGCCCCACCCTGACCCCACATCCCTCCCCATTCTACACCCTGGACTGCTTGCTCCCTTTACTGGGATAATACACTTCCTTTCACTGCATTCACTGTGCTGAAGATGCCTTCTAGAAATGTTCCCTAATATCTCAACATGCTGATGAGCCAGTCTATAGTCCAGTTTCCTTTTCTGATAGACTCCCCACCCCCACTTGGGGTATCTGTGCCCCTCCCCCTCAGCCAAGGTTGGGTAGGTGGCCACCCTGCACCTGGAGAACCCTGTCATGAAAAGGACAGCTGAGTATATTGAACTTTTGAGGCTGTGTGTGTGTGTGCGTGCGTGTATGTGCTGAGGATCAAGCCCAGTGCTCTTATGTGTGCAAGGCAAGGCCTTTGCCACTGAGCTGTATTGCCCAATCCAAACTTGAGAATTTAAACCTAGGCATGGGGATACCTTTGTCAAATGATGACAGGTACCAGACAAACAGTGCCATGGACCAAACAGGCTGGCATTGGTCAAGTCCAAATGCAGGTATGTTCAGGTATGTATATGGATAGGGGTTAGGGTGCACAACAAGACCAGGTAGTCACCTAGGGAATGAGCCAAGTGACAGGCCCCATCCTGCCAACCAGTGCATGCCCACTCACCCTCGCTGAAGCTCTTGCTGGGGTTGGCAGGCCAACCAGGACCACTGCGGAAGGCCCGCTCAAGACTGTTGTGCTGCTTGGCCAACTGTTCAATGGTCTCTTCCAAATGGACACGCTGCTCCTGCTCATACTGCAGTGCCCGCTGCCATTTCCGGCTATGAATCTCAGCTAATTCCAAGAAGTCCCTGCAGGCCTAGGAGGGACAAGTAGTTGTGTGAGCTCTGGACAGTGAGGGGACCCAGGGGATACCATCTAGCCTCCTTGTTACTAAGGTGGTCAGAAACATGTCTGCCATTCCTCTGGTTTCCAAAGTGATAGGGAAATCCTGACCTCAGAATCAGCTCAGGAACTAAAACCTATCATGGTCCCTTTCCCTGGGCAGGATACCATTTGGAACACACCCATCCTGAGGTGTCACCAGTGGATATGCTCCCTGACAACAGCCCCTGATGCTGGAAGCCCCTGATGCTGGAAGATACTGAGTTTTGCTCATCATAGCTGGATTTTAGTTCTCAGTTGCCATGTATTCATTGTATGCCAGGCCTGACATGTCACCAGTGTCTGTTCCCACTGGGGAGATCAGATAATTCCTGACTGAAAGCAAGCCACATTCTGCTAGACTGCTTGGTTTAGAGAGGTGATGAGTCTCATCTGGCAGAACTGGAACTTTCCACCAAATATAGTTCTGCAGTCTTCATTAAGGTCCTCCAAGTCAGGCCCAGCACAATGTCCAGATTCTTTTCATGTCCATAGATAGTTCCATCACACTCCTATGAAGCAAAGGTTGATCATCCTCATCATTACAATAGGAGGAAGGCTCAGGCCTTGACCATCTTGGAGGGCAGTGAGGTCCAAGCTGGGTACCTCTAGATTTTCTACTTCAGACATTTTCTTGAGCTCAGTAGGAAGGGCCCTATTTCATGAGCCCAAGTCTGCACGAGCATTCTCAGCTGCTGCTGTCTTCCCAACCCTTGCTTTACCTGCTCACCTGGAGCACTATTGGGTTCCAGCATGTCACATGTCCAATGCCTCAGGTCTATGATGTACTTTCCTGGAGGAAGATGGGCACATGGACCCTTACTGTGACATAAGGACAATGCAGCAATATCCTAAAGGACTGTCAGGAAGAACTGGGGAGGTGATGCAAGGCACTGGAAAAGGGAGTGCTGGCTGGATGTGTCCTTGTGGGCTGCTAGCTCTATCTGGTGCTCACAGCTTTGAAGGCCAGTTCTTGTCATTCACTTGTGTCTCACCTGCAGGAACCGCCTAGCCTGCTGCAGTCAGCCCACCCAGTCACCACTGTCCTTGCAAAAGCACATCCACAAAATTTGTTCCTCTTCATAGTTACTGGCTTTCATTACTACTTCCAAAGCTCAACAGGCATTCCAGCATGTGTGCTAGCCCCCATAGGGAATGGAGCGGGAGTGGGTAGGAGGTGTCTTGAGACTTGAAGAGCAACTTTGGGCCACCCCTTCCAAAGTGGGCAGGCTCCTTGTGGTTTGCTTACCTCCCTGGGGACAGCCTGAGCCCTGGTGGACACCCAGGCTTGATGACAACCTCTTCCCATCTTGGTTTGAGAAGGGTGGCTGCTCAGCCTGTTCCAGCATGTCACACTTTTAACACCCCTCCTCCAGGTATCTTCCTCCACCATTCCCCATCACCCATGCAGGGAGTGTAGGGCAAGGTGCCACACCCCCACTCTGGAGAGGTAAGATAGGTGTGTAAATGGGATATGATCTTCCCATGAAAACCAGCAAGATATAGTGGGAAAAGACATACAAAGTCAGAAGACCTGGATCTGGCAAAGTTACTTGGCCCCTCTGAGCCCTTATCCCTGGTATGAGATGGAATAGTATAGTAATGTCTGACATACCATATACTCTGACTATCCTGTCTCAGCTCACTCAGCAAAATCCTCAAGGTAAGAGGAATGGGATCATTCTCATTTAATGGATGGGGAAGGTGAGAGTCTACTCCTGGCAGGCTCTTGGGAGGAGGTGCATTTACTCCAGCCTCAGGTTGAGAATCCTCCCATGCCTCTCCTGTAAGGAAGGCCTGGATGCTGGTCCCCACCTGAGCACACCTAAGCAGGGATTTGTACTGACAGGTGTCCTGGCACAGAATTGGGGTGGGAGGTGGAGCTCAGGCTTTAGAAGAAACCATATTTCTTTGCACTTAACAGAGTCCTGAAGACAGCGGCTGAATCTTTAGGACTATTTCAACTTCAGAAAGTAAGGGTCTGTAAGGTTCCCCAGCAGGCATGGGGCCTCAGCCACTGGCTACCATGTAATTTGGAGACCTTGAAGTGAGGTTGGATGGATCCTAAGAGACCTGGATCCAGACCTGACTCTATTGCTGCCTATGAGCTGGCAACAAGGTCCTCACAGATCTAAGTGCTGTAGTGGCCTCCCTGTGTCTCCCAGAGCTTTGTCCCTTCCTCATTGCTGTAGGTCTCAGGGTAGAGGCCCTCCCAACAGACATAATGACAATTTACTCTGTGGCCAGACCCATGAATACTGCTCACATCTTCCCACAGCCCTTGCTTCATCAAGGTAATCACAGTTCCTGCCACCTATTTGCTGATCACGGGAGAGGTCCCTGATACTGCTGGGCTGCTGTTCCTGGGCCATTGGTTGGCTGTGACTGGGATGGTCTGCCAAGCTGGCCCCGAAGCAGGATGGAGTGCATGTGAGAAACTCATCAGATTTCTGGTATCATCGAGAAGCATCTGTATCTCCCTAGCTGGTATCCAGTGAGTTGCTTCAAGGTTCTTGGAGCTGTGCTTGTAATCGTGCTCAAGCTCTCTTATACCATGTTTGAGATTGAGGCCGAGGGAGAAGGGTTTGTTCGGATCCACAAGGGGTGAGCAGGGTGCAATCATGGAGCATCTGCTTCTTGCTCCCTCTATACATCTAGGCCACTGCATTCCACAAGGTCTTTTGGCTCAGAGTAAGTGGAGAGCCCAGGGCCATGCTTGCATGGAGCCCTGTTATGGCTGGGAGATACCAGTGCTTCCTAGTCTTCCAAGTTTTTTTTTGAAGTGAGGTTGGATGGATCCTAAGAGACCTGGATCCAGACCTGACTCTATTGCTGTGTTTGTACCCTCCTTGCCTGGTGGCCTAGCAGCTACCCACAGCTCTAACCCTGTTCCCACCCTCCCCATTTCATCTGCTTCATGGCTTCCTGCCAACCCTCTACATCCCCTGGAATCATCTATCAGTGTGTATCAACATAGATGCAAATTCTTCTCTCATATAATACATATCCTTTAAATCAAGACTTCTGAAAGAGCCACATAACAACAGTAATAATTCCCACAAGCTCATAGCAGAGGGCATCTGGGCTTCCCATGAGCAAATCAAGAAGACAGTCATAGAGCAAAGGTGAATTAGTTCCGTACCTCCTACCTTCACTATTCATAGGCTCTACTTTGAAAATGATTTTTTTTTATCCTCCAGGAATAAATGGAGTGTCTTGGACAAACATAGATGGCTGACAATCTCATAAACCTGGCCCCAGCCCATCTCCTGGACTTGCACTTCTTCCAGTCCCTCACATGTGGCACACCACGTATGGTACACCACCTGTGATGGCTTCTTGCTGTCCCCTCTCCATTCCACACACAGCTGGTTATTCTGCTATGGCCTCACTTCCCTCACCCTGTGCTTGCTGTGGTCAGTGCTGTTTGGGGCCTTCTCGTGGTATTAAGATAGTCATTTCTTTAGCAAGTATGACCAAGGATGATACATGAGTGCAAGAGGTGGTGCAGGAGAGCAAGGAGGCCAAGGGTCTTGTCCAAGGAGATGTGTGCAGAGCCAGGGTCTAAACCCCTGTGCATCCCACCTGCCTGTCTCCCAGGGCTTAGAATCAACATTGTTAATTTGTTTTACAAAGCTGGGTCTTCACTGCTCTCAGGAAGTTCCTGATGGTAGGCATTGCTGGAACCTGGGGTCTTCCTGGGTTACTGGGAGTTGCTCACTAACAAGGATGTCTGGGAATACCCATGTTCTAGCCCTGGCCTAAGGAAAGAGGCTGCCCCCCAGTGTAGCAGACTGCTCACTGGAAAAGCTGGCCATCCATCCCATTCAGCTACTGCACTGTTACCACTGGGCCAACTGGCTTAGCACAGTAGTGAGACAGGAAGTCAAATCTGGACAACTGGAGCCTTATGGGCCACATATGGCCAGGCAGGACATATGCAGATTGTAGGCCGTCACAGCTGATTGAAGAGCTCTACCCTAAGATCAAAGGGTTCCTATGCCCTGCTTATCCTGTGGACTTCAGAAGCATGCCTGCCTCTCAACCATAATGCACTCACCTGGTGTCCATCCCTAGCTCCCAGGGTCGTCTCTGCTGTTGCTGGCCTTCTCCAGGCCCCATCCTGGCTGTGCTGTGGAGACAAACAGGTGCCCAGCTGGCCCTGTTGCCCTGGAATGCTGAGCTGGGCAGTACCCTGTGGGCTGGACATTCACTAAGCTGGATTAAGCCCAGGGCTCAGTAGGGGGGCCAGTAAGGGGGAAACTCCTAAGACTGAGGGAATGCTGGACTGACCCAGCAAGGCCTGAACATAGTCACATTCCCTCTTAAGATTTGTGACAACTATACCTGTGGCCAGCAAGCTCATACCCATCTCTCTGCAGGTGAAACCTGGGCTGACCCAGAGCCTCCTATTCATACCATACTCATGACCTGATTCCTTCAAGGGAACGCAGATGGAGTCTAGCTGGTAGCCAGAACCAGTGTCAGTGCATGGGCATGGCCTTGCCATGGGGTAAGCCTATCACCTCCTAGGACTCTGAGTCCTTGTGGGATGACCCCAAGACTCCATAGCATTCATGATTTTGTGAGCTACTGAGTTCAGTGTCCTCAGGATTGGGATTCCTGGGTCCTGCCTCTTTATCCCACCCCTAGGACTGCACAAAGTGTTCAGGTTAAAAAAAAAAAAAGTAGCAGGAACATAAGTGCTCCTGGGATGTAGTCAGACTGGCCAGAGGGTAGGGTTCTCCAGGCAGTATGGCTCTGTATCAGTGGGGAAGATGGGGAGCCTGCTGAGAGATCCTGAAGCACAGTAAGAACCTTGAGACCAGAGAGCAGAAAAGGTGGGTCTCTCCACCAGGGCTGGCCCTGTTTGGCCCCAGGATGTTAAGTCTCAGCTGCCAGTGTACCCTTCTCAGAAGCCCAAACCTATGAAGTAGGTTGTGAGGGCTGTCCACCCAGGGGAAACTGAGTCAGCATATACTGCTTGAGCTCCTTGCGGAATTTCTGCAGGTTACCTTAATAGGTGTCCATGGGACAGACAGAATGTCTCTGACCTGGAAACTTCTTTCAAGCTGTACCTCAAGAGAAGGAGGACAAACTCTAATCGCTTTTGCTGTTCCTAATCCTAATCCTGTCAGTGATCTCACTATTCCTCAAACATGGGCAGATGAGCGGGCATAGGGTCAGGCAGTCTGTATCCTCTGCCTGGCCTATGTGTGGCCTGTGGTGGCCCTTTCAACCTCTCAGAAGGGTCTGTGATACCAGAACCCTGCCTGGGCCTAGCCTTTCGCATCTACTCATAAACCATCAGTCTCTCCTAGACAGGGTGTGAGGAAGGTGTCAGGGAATTTCTGGAAAATAGAGTTGTCCACCCTATTTTCACTGTGTTCACACAGGAAGGGGGGAGATGGGCCAAATGCCAAGAAGGTCCAGGCTACACAGCTGACTGTCTCCAGCCATCAGCACATGTTGAAGGTCTCAGTAACAGAGGGCAGGAGAAGGCATTGTGTCTCCACCTGTGACCAGGCCAGGACATGTCAGGCATCTGATGTATGCTCTGTGGAGGTCCTCAGCTTCTAGGCTCAGAGGCAGGAGGGTAAGGATCTTTTTACATCCCAGGGTTCTGGGGCTAGGGCTGCCCATCCACCATGCTAATCCTTACATGGTCATCATTACCATGCATCCCTGCCTCTCACTAGCCCGGAAGTGGAGATGACAGACATTGTCTCCCTGAGTCCCCTCTGAGAGGCTATCCAGAAGCTCACACCAGGGGATACCATGGAGTGAACAGTCTCTCCCCCCACTAGGGAGGGGCTGACTGGCTTCATGTACCCAAGAAGAATGACAAGCTTAGTGCACCCTCACAAGACAGGAAGGAGCAGTGTTGAGATACAGTCCCTGCCTGCTTGGCTCAGTGGTTGCCACGCTTGAAGATGCTTGACCATCTTAGTTGTCCACGACTAAAATTAGGGAATCCTGGAGGCAAGATGGGCTCAGGTGGGAGCCCTCTGGCCAGCCAAGATGCCATACTGTGTTCCACTCCCCTCCTGGCCTCCTGGAGGCTGAGCCAACATGGCAGGGTTGGACCAGCCACCACCTGTGTTTTTCCTGGCAGTGGCACAGAGCATTCCTGATCAGCACCCATGGGCTCTCCTGGATGTGACTTGCTTGGTGATGAAGAGAGAGCTTTCCACTTCAGTTGCAACTCCAAAATAGCCCTTTCCACATTCAGAACAGCTCACCCCTTGCACACAGGAACTGGCACCATCTGGATGCCAGTTTGCCAACTGATTTGAGACAATCCTAGAATCTATTTTTAACCTTCTCCCCAGTGAGCAAGCTGTCAGGGGTAGAAAGCTGGTCAGCTGGACAGGAACCTGCCCCATGGTCCCCAGAAGAATTGGGGCAGCCTGGGCCTCTCCTACTGCTTAGGTGGGTTCAAGGAGCCCTGTGTAAGTTTCCAGGGTGGTGAAGCCTCAGACCTTCCCAGGAGTAAATGGCTCCTTTTGAAATGGTCTTTCTTTCCATGAGATCCTGATCTATGTACCTGCCTCACCTGTCCCGCCTGCCCACTCCCCACTCAGTCTGTCCCTTTCTATTCCTCCTAATTCCCCTTTCACTTTTGTCTTTGCAGCTTTGTCTGGCCAGACTGAGTCTTCACTGTGCTGGGCACCCCTGCCCACCATCCTGCAGTCAAGACTTTACAGGCATCCCCAATAATCCCATCAGTGTACCTCCTGTGAGAGATTCCTTCCTGGAGTGCAGGTTGGTCCCAGCCTTCCAACTTTTTGCCCTCTGGGTACTTCCCTGGTCTTTTGTGGTGCTCACAGTGTAGCTGGTTCTACCCTCTTACTGGCTGCACAAAACTTATTTTTTGGGGAAAAAAACCAACCCTCCTGTACCCTGCTACAATTGCAGGAGGGCCTGTGGGGGTGGGGCTTGGGGTGGGTCACAGAGCCAATGGCCCTGTGGGAAGCCTTCCAAATGGCCTGTCTTCTCAGAATTAGCCATTTCCTGGTAGTGCCAGCTCTACTTTCTGTCTTCTGGGCCACGTGATGGGTCTCTGGCCACCAACTCGTGCCTCATCACTGTTTTCCAAGCAATGGGTCTTGCTCAAGTAAAGTCAGATAACTTCACTCATTCTGAGTGGGAGGCAGAACACTTTGTACAGGGCCCCTGTGACTGGCCTACTGTCCCTTCCAACCTCTCCTTCTAGCGCTCTCAGTATTCATTGCTGAGGCTGGAACCTCTGTTCCCGAGATAGCCCTTGCCTCCAGCCAGTGTGCACTTGTGCCCTCTCGCTCCAGTCCACCTTGAGTTTCTCCCCTCTGAAAATCTTTCTGCCTGATATCCTGTGCCATCTATGTGGTTGCGGTTCCCCTGTGAGGATCCAGGGCCCCCAGAGGTAGGAGCTATTGTAACCCAGTTCCTAGAACAAGACCTGCCTCAATGATGGGAAGCCTGGGGGCCTGGCCCTAGCTCAGGCCTTTAAGTGGCTGCTTCCACAAAGCTGTCAGCCTCAGGTTGCTGGAGTTCGAACCTCACACCTCTCCCGCTGGCCAAAAGTGCCCTGAAGGCATTCGAGGAACAACAAAAAAAAAATGATGGGAAGCCTGCTGTGTGCCTCAGTGTCCATCAGCAACAATGTGGCCATATCCCTGAAGAAATACTCGTGGGCCAACTCTTGGCTAAGGGTCAGGTGGTCAAAGGGGCCGAGCCCTGGGCCTTGGGATGATTCACCAACTTCAAGGAACCTCTCCAAGCTCAGGAGGACCATCCATGAGCAGCCTGCCTTGATTGGGCCTCACTGCAGTTGGCAGGAACAGCTCACAGGCTGCTGGAAGGCAGGACAGCACCCAGCCACCACCTCCCTATGGGCTGAGTGCTGCAGGGAGAGATGGCCTCCACTTTGTCCTAACTCTTAGCATCTTTTAATGGGGACCTCAACTGCCCTGTCCCATGGCCAGTACTGAAAAAAGGAAGAGGAGGAGGTATGAGCAGGAGGCATGAGGAGGACCTGAGGGCTTGGTGGGCAGGACTATGAATCTGTCACAGAAGAGAACACTATCTAGTTTGTCAACAGGGGCACCAGGCAGGACCTCTCATGGCCAGGAAAGGAGCCTCCCACAGCATCCCATGATGGGCTGTCCTCAGAAGAGCCATGACAGCACTGTGGGGCGTTCTGCTCTGGGCAAGGGTCATGAGGTCATGGCCTAGGTGCACCAGGCCGGGAAACCACAGATGCAGCTCTAGCTCCTGCACTGCCCCAGTGGCAATGGCCAAAGGACAGGTTGCCATGATGCCATGTGCTTATGTAACCATGGGGACTGCAACCCTGGGGGAAAATGACCACCTTGGGCCTCAGGGTAGCATCCCAGTATTACAGATTATGATGGTAACAATGAAGCTGTAATGATATCAACATCATGTGGCTGTGTGAGGAAAAAACAAAGACATGGACAGGAGACTTGGGAGCATTGCTGCTGTTATACCACCAACAAGCCACGGCCTGTCCTGCACACTGGCTTCACTGCAGAATAAACTCATGAGAACAAAGAGTAAGCCTGGAGTGTTCCTTCTATACTTTGTGAAAGCTAATGCCCAAAACATGAGCTTGTGATGCATCCTGCCATGATTCCATCACCCTGTACCTTAAACCATGGGACAGACCCAGTGCTATACCATGAGGTGACTAGGACATAGGAGAAAGCATCCCCTACGTTGGCACAGTGGAGTTCAAGACTCATTCTGCAAACCAGAGTCATTTAATATTGCTGCAAGATTTCTCCTAAATGGCAGGCTAATTCACAGTTACCCAAAACAGTAATTCAAGCAGGGATCTGCTGGGCTGGCTTTTATCAGCTGAAAAATTTCCTGCTAGGGAATGTTGCCAGACACCAAGCAATTCATTCATTTGTTCCCACATTCTTTCATAATTCTCCCTGTCTCTCATTTGCTGAGGCTCCCATATGCTGGGCCCTGGGCCCTGGGCCCTGGGCCCTGGGCCAGGCCTGGAGGCTGCAGGACTACTGGGCCTGTGAGGGGGACTGTGATCCACCCTTGCAGGGAGGATAGGTCAAAATTGTAGTAGAAAAGTCCATGAGGTGCTGTGAGATGCAGGTCAAAGAGGGAGGTAATGCGGAGGTGTGGATGTGTGGAGGTGACCACATCTGTTTCCCTTTTTCCTGGCTAGCTACTAACCAAGGCTTTATTTCCCTACTGTGAGGCAAAAGGCTGTGGCAGGCTCAGAATCAGAGAAAGGCCGGCTCACGTCCTTAGGAGCTAGAACCCTGAGCCCTTCTTTCTCCTTCCAGGCTCTGCTCTGAAGCAGTTACCTCTGCCCTCTGCAGGCCCAGTGGGGGCTTGCTCTGCCTCCCAGGGTAAAGAGCTAGGTGCGCTCAACTATGACCAATCCCTCCCTTGGCCCTCCCTACACGTGGCTTTCAAAGGTAGCCATGTAAGCTGCTAGCCCTGGATCAACATTTCTCTTGATGATCACATCACTGAACATCACATTACTAGGGAATTCCACTGGACTATGAGCTCCATGCATGGCCAGGCCTGCCTGTTCCCTGCTGAAGTGATACCTACTCCTTTCCCCGACAGAGACCCAGATAGATAGCAGCTGCTAATGTCTGTGTTAAATGTGCCCATAAGGCAGGACCTCCCCAACTGTAGGAGCCACATGGCCGTGGCTTCACTGCATGGTAAGGGAAGTACAGTACTGGCAAAGACAGGGTGAAGCCCTGCAGTGTCCCTCAGTGGGACATAGAGCAGATCATAGAGCTCCCTCAAATACAAAGAGACCCTACCAGACAAGAGTAGAGGATGTTGCCCTGCCCTTCAGGAGCACTAGATACAACATAAGTCTGTGCCACTGGTTATGGAACCCTGGGTCTGGGAATTATCCATGTGACCTCTTCCCCCTTCCCTGCTCTGCTGGGAGCTTGGGACAAAAAGATTTATGTTATTGATGTGCTTCTTGAAATTTAAAGGAGATTTAAAATTTGTCCCTACTTTACTCCTGAAGACTGGAAAGTGCTGGATTCTTTGCTATCCAGGGGAGAAATGGGAATGAAGCAGCAGGGCCCTGTCTAGGTAGTGAGAGGCCGCTGCCCTTCATTTCCCCATGAGGTTTGTCTGACCAGCCAGCCTTTACTCCTTACTCTTGCTCTTACTCCAGTTCCTCATGACCCAGGCTCAAGCACAGCTTTCAAGTGAAAACCACCATTCACTAGGGCTGAATGCAGCATTGAGCAGGTGGCCTCATCGTGTCCAAGATGTCAATGGGAGCAGATGCTCTGAAGTCGGGTGGAAGCTTCCTGGCCCACATCACGAGCAGGATGGGGGTGGGGAGCAGGTTAGAGAAGATGCAATGTGATCCCCATAGTGGGGAGAGACAGCTCCTTATAGTGACATCTGCAGAATGAAATTTGTGCCATCAGTCATGGTGATCAGAGGCCACATGAAAATTTAAAGATAAAAGACAGGGACATAATGAGGTTCTGAGTTCAAGGCCAGTTTGGACTATACAGTGAGACTTTGTCTCCAAAAAAAAAATAAGTCCTGACATGGGGATCCCACCCTGGGTAGCTATGAGACCACCCACTTGATACCCAGACTTCAGAGTAAAGCTATAGCAGGAGAGGACCATTCACTCTACCAGCGGCCATGTGCTCAGGGACATCATGGTTCTAGTAACCCACCCAAATCTGGGTTTACATCCAGGCTTGGTGATACTAGGCAGCTCAGGTGATCTCTGAACTTACTTTCTACTCTGGAACTAACAATAGAGGTCAGTGAATGAGCAGGTCCTTGGGAATTGGGGGTGGTAGATCCCTGGTCCACTATCTTCTTAACAGGCAGGGAAGCCAGGCCTAACCAGGGTGACCCATGTCCCATGACCCTCAAGCCAGCTTTCCTACATGGTCCTTCAGCACAGTGGGGGCTTGGACACCTAATGTTAATGACAGCCATGAAAGTAGCCCTCCTAGAGCAGATCCAGTTCTTGTCAGTTGAGAAACAGTTGTTGGGGAGGCACCCCCAAAAGGAACTTGAGCTCCGAGCCAGCCTGGACAACCAGTTCAGTCAGTTAAGTCAGCCCTCACCTCTGCTAATGGAGAGGCCCTTATGTGAGGTTGATGACAGCCCATCCGCACAGCCCAGCTGAGAAGGTGCAGCTCCTGTCATCGAAGGCCGACTGTCACATGTTTTCTGGAGTCCAGACTGAAAATAAGCCTCATAACCAACCTCAGGAGGCTGTGCTTGCCATAAAATAATTCATTGAGCACTTAAACCTCAAGCTGTTTTATGGCTTCATAAACACAGATGAGCCTCTGATGCCTGATTAAAGATGCTGCTTGGTTTCAGCCAGCTGTGAAGCTCATTATCTTAGAAAAGCCAAACCTGCTTACTCCAGGCCAAGTGGCTTCCTTTCAGGTGGGAGGCAGTGCTGGAGAAGCTGTGGGCAGCAGTGGGTTCCAGATGTTTAGGAAACATAAACAGCATAAGTGTTATTTCCCTGAGTGCTCAGTATCTGGGTATGATGTTGGTAATTCAGGTACCTGGGCTTAAAGCATCTATAGGGTAAAAGGAGGACAGCGCCCCAAGAGTGTGTGTAGATGGAAGAGACATGGGCCCAGACTGATGACAGGGCCAGCACACAGGGTGGCCATAGAGCTGCAGCCCTGCAGCACCCTCTGCCCACAGTGCCAACTGCAGCCCTGGACACTGTAAGATCTGGGGATGGACAAAGGTACATATACCTCTAGGCTACATTTCCTGGTAGTCTGGGAAGAGGGTACACTTTACTCAGCCTCAGGCCCCAGGGTAGGGATTCCTGGGGTTGCATCAGGCAGGCACTACAGGCCTGAGCATGCCTGAGCAGGTGCGCCTAGGATTTAGGCTGGGACCCTTGGCCTGCAGTGGGCCAGTCTTCTACCCTACCCTTGAATTTTCTGTCAGGATTAGAGCCAGGTGCCAACTGGAAGCCTGAGTCAGCTCTGATCCCTTACCTTGGAGGTGTGGTCGCTCAGCTGAGGCTTCCCTGGGCATTGCCCATTGTTGCCACCAGCCTGATAACCCACTTAATAAGCCACATGCTGTGGACCCTGACTTTCCCCTGTGTGGGCCTCCACCTCTGTACACACATTCTGTCTTGAACCCCTGTTCCCAGCATGCACCCCCCCCAACTCCTGGGGCCTGAAACCTACCAGGGGTAGAGGTGCCTCTGTAGGAGGCTCCTCTTGGGAACAGACTGTTCAGTCAGACCAAAGAGGATGATCATTAGGCAGAAAGCAGAAGATCCCCAAAGCATGGCTAAACACTGTCTTCCTGGCTCCCAGCCACAGCAACCTGGTTTCCAGAACCCAGGGAGGGTGCCTGAGTTTGCCTTCTGTGGTTCCGCAGTTTGCACAGCTACTCTCAGGTTGGCACAACACTTGGCAGGTAGAGTTTGAAGGCTCTTCCATCTAAGGGAACCCTAACCCCCCACCACATATATCTACCCCCTCTGCCATGCTGATCTCACTGCCCCTTGGGCTGCATAGGGCAGGAACAGCTGCCAGGTACAATATGGTGTCCATGTCCCTCCTAGGTGGGCCAAGGGTGGCTTTCCAACTTGGAGCCCTGACCTTCCTGAAGTACCTGTGAACTTCAACCAGATTCTATAGTCTATTCCATTTCCAGACAGTTACAATGAATGTCCTCATCCAATAATGACCTTGTGAAGCTGACCGACAGAGGCTGCAGAGTGTGGAAGGCTGCTTTGAAAAATGACTCAACCATAGGAAATGATTGGAGGCACAGTCTTCAAACACCCCTGGCAACTGACTTGGGGATCCCAGGGCTGGTGCCATACAGCCCTCTCCCTTTTGAGACCCTTATGCCTAGATGGCAGTAGGGGCGAACACTCACATTGATCATAGCATTTGATGTGATTCGGAAGAGGGTGGCCCGCTCATTCACAACCTTCAGCTTCTCCCCACTCTCTGAGGGAATCTTGAGGCTGTCCAGCTCATTCAGGGAGCGCTGCAGTGCTGCCCCGTGCTTGGCGATGAGGTCATTGCAAGTGCTGAGGTCATCTAACTTCAGGGAGAGATTCTTCAGCGTGTGCTGGAGCTCGCTCTTGTCAGCCGGGGAGGTACTGCTTTCCTCGTCGTCTCCAGAATCATCTGTGAGAAGAGAGAGTTACTGTGGCTGTCAGCTGAACCAACACAGCCCGGGCCAAACTGGGTAAGGAGGTAAGGCCATACAAACAGTCAGTTCCCGGATGATACCTGATGCTGCTTCACCCCATGATGAGGTGCCTACCCAGATCTGCCTAGCCAAAATGGGCTTATCCAAGTCTCCAGAAATGGGGACCAGCCTGAAGCACAGTGCTTGGACTGGGCTTTGAAGGGGGCTAAGCTGAAGCCGCTGCAGCAGCTCCCCTGAACTGCAGCCCTCAGGCAAGGGTGGGCTGAGCTGACTGGAAAGGCAGAGCTTGCTCGGTGGACATGGACACCCCCAGAATAGAGCCTGGGTTCCTTTTCCACACTTGTAGGTCCATCCAGGGTGGCAAACACCTTCAGGGCCAAACCCATTCTTTCTCTGCCCCTGAAAATGGTTGGGAGCTTCTGTTAGGGACTTATTGCATGGCATCCCCACTGCCTGGAACTTCATACTTCCTCTACCTCCTTGAGGTCTCACCTGACTTATCTCACCCTCCTTGAGGCTGAACCCAGTGGCACTCCTTTTCCAAAGCCTGCCTGAATACCCGCAGGCTATAATTAAAGGTTTTCTTTCCCTGTCCTCCCCGCTCCACTGGCTAATCCTCTGCTGGTTTGCACCCATTTCTCCTGCAGAAACATGGCCTCTCACTCATGTAGACACTGGCTTCTGGGTAGAGACTGTGCTGTCCACAAGGAAACACAAAACAACTGAAATCGTGCCAGGCCACCCAGCTGGGCCCCTGCTAGTGCCAGCCTGCTGGGGTCTCCACGCAGAGGACAGGAGGCTCTTTGACCATTCCCACCCTCCCTCTAACCTCTCACACAGCTGCCCACATGCCCTTATTGCTTCCCTTCCTGTTGGCCCAACCTATGTCCAGGGGGTACAGGGCCCCAGGGAACCCCCTAGAGCAGCTGGCCTAGTGTTACCACTGCTTCAATGCTGGGTACAACACAGAGCCTCACAGCTGGCTGTGAGTCCCAGAGCCTGGATCTGCTAAGGGGTTCCTGAAATGCCTTGTTTCAGAAGTAATTAGCAAGACTATTTTTAGATGAAGAAATCTGTAACCCAAGATATAAAATTTTTAAAAAAAGAATGCAGATTTTGATTGAATAGAGCAGAATTAGTGCTGCCACCAACAGCTTGAGTTTGATGCCTCTCCATTATCTTCTAGAAAATTCCAGTTCTTTTAAGAAACAATGGAAGTAATGGAGGTCTACCTGAGTACCATAGATTTCATCATCCAGGATGCAGTGCAGGATGATAGGGCCTGAGCCCCATCTCTGTGTCTGAGAATGAGCCAGCAGATCCTTAGCAGGTAGCTCACTGGAAAAATCACCAGGAGCCAGGCAAGGTGCAGTGGGTGGGGCAAGGCAGGGAAAGAGGCATTTCGCTGAAGAGTTGAGATCGGATGGGCAGCGAGATAGCCGCAGGATCACAGCCCCAGGCCCTATCAGTTACTCCTATGTGTCTCTCAGGTCTGCCATACAGAAAATCAGAAAAGGTCCCATTTTCACTCCTGAGCCTCTCCTTGGCTCTCTAGTCCCCCATGAAATATGTTCATGGATGAGGGGAAGGACAGTAGCCCCACCCATTCTGGTGTCCTCAACAGCTACCCCAAGCCTCCATCTCTTCCCTGTCCACCAAGAAACTGCCCAACTCCTCTCTACTCCACCTCCTATCTCAGGTGAGCCCTCTGCTCTGGAGGCAGCTACAGCCCTTTTCAGTGAGCTGCACAGTTCTCCAGAAAGAAGACAAGGCCCAGGGCTGCTCTGAGCCCCAGCAGGAAGCTGCCACTAGTACATTCCCCAGCTCAGCACTGAGACAGCATGGGTCACTCAGACTCCTCCCTGGGGAAAAGTAGGTCTTAGCTTTCAGGCCTTAGAGTTACCTATTTTTCTGGGCTTTTTCAGTATCTTTGATGTAAAAATCACCTTAGTCCTTGCTGCTGGTCTCTGATTAGAACAACTGGCAAAGTCTGTAGGGAGGTGAGCTCTGGCTCAAAAGGAACAACTTTCTAACAGGGAGAAGGCCCCTCAGGACAAAGACAACCCTATAATGGAGGCAGGGCCTTGTATGCATCAAGAGGGCCTAGAACAGTGGGGGTGAACCTATAGTACATGTGCCACAGTGGGCTGTTTGTATCACTGAAAGCTCTGATTCACCAGTATTGGCCTGGAATGTCCAGCATGGCTCTTAGCCCCTACTGCCCTCTCCACCACTTACTTTTTCCATTTTATCAGACCCTGTCAGCCAAATCCAGGTTGGCATCTGGTAGCAAGAGGATTCCAGCTGTTAAATGACACTCATTCAGGCAATGGCCAGGCCATATGCTAGTGGGCAACCCAGCCATTTAACTCTCTTCTGAGAATAACAAGTTAGGTCAGGCCCGCTTTATCCAGGCTCACACCTGTGCTTTCGGATGGGAAAACAGGACCAGAAGGAAGCAAGGGGATTGGCCAAGATCAGATGTTGCAGCAGCAGCTGCAGCAGGAGCAACCAACTCTTGCCAAGATGCTGCTTTGACAGCGAGGGCCTACAGCTTGGACAGGCTCTTTCCAATGGCTAAGATGTATTTGCTGAGAGTTCAGGGCTTGGGTCCCTAGGGTCCTCACATCCCCACAGCTTCCCTTGGAGGTGGGTCAGCAGGAGTCTCTATTCCATGTGCTTTCTATCAGAGCCACCCAGGCAGGGAGCTGTTGGCCTCTGATCACATGTTCTGCACCAGCTGTTGACAGCTAGCTCATGAGGGGCACTGTGGGGCATCAGAAGTGCAGTGGCCAACAGTACTTGGCAAAGATGTTGTGCCTCACCTTTCCTCTCAAGAGGATTCTCCTGACAGTGAGGGTTGAGGAGAGACAGAGGTGGGCTGGAGTGGCTGCCTTTGTGAGGCAGCAGCTGGGAGCAAGGGGCCAGTCCAGGAGCGTAGGTTCCCACACTGCCTGGTGGAGATTTTTCTGCCTGTTCTTTAAATCCAGGTTCCATGCCTGTACCTTCTAGTTGGCATGATGCTTACCTCCCTCACAGGCTGTAGGTGGTACAATGCTTTCTGTTGGTCCCATGGTGGCCCCACTCACCTCCTGCCCACCAATGCATATCCCACTGTAGGCAGATCTCACTCTGCCTCTTTCATTTGGACTACCTGCTGGCTCTGAAGAAAGCTGGTACTTCTGTTGGATAAGTTGTATCCAAACCCATCCAGGGCTCCAGAGGCTTCTGAAGCCAGCTTGGAAGAGAAAGCTTCTGACCAGTCTACAAAGTATCTAGGCAAGACAGCAGGTGTCCCATGCCAGACAGCAATGACAACCATAATGACCATGGCAGTGGCAGCTGGTATCAGAAATTTTGAATGCATGAAGCAAATAACTCATTCATCCAAGCTGGGAAGGTAGAGAAGATCCTGCCCTGCCCCAGGGACAATTCAGGGCCACTAGGACCTGTGTCTTCCAATGCACATGACTTCCCATGATGGAGGGTACCTAGGGCTCAGACTCACTATATTTTCCTTTGCCAGTGGTGTTCCTGGGCCTCCCTGGCTAAAGTAACAAAGACACACAGCAACTCCAAACTGTGGAGCACAGAAAGGATAATCACTCCAGCCTCAAAGCTGGGCACAGAGCTGGGAAGTGTGGCACTGCCCAGCTCTTAGACTCTCTTAGACAGATCTTAGACAGGACTGCATTGAGCCAGTCCATGAAAGATTTTTCCCCTCCCATTTACAGACAGGACCATTTCTAGGAAAGCACTGATTCCTAAAATAGCCATCAACTTTAACTAGAATCCGGAAGGATTCTTTTCATTAAAAGAGAAATCCAGGGCTGGGGAGATAGCTCAGCAGTCTACGTGCCTGTCTGGCAAGCATAAGCACACAGGTTCAATCCTCAGGACCAAAGTGCTGGCCCCGCGCCGAGCCAGCCACCGAAACCAGGCATGGTGGTGCACACTTGTAATACCAGTGCTGAGGAGGCTGAGACAGGAGGATCATTAAGAGTCTGAGCTGTGTAGCAAGACTCTGTACCAAATAAATAAAGAAGTAATAATCTAAAGAGCAAAATAAATTATAATAAGAAACAAGGAAATAGATCGTTTGCAAATGGGAAGAATACTAAGAGATAGAAGAACAGGGGAAGGGAAAGATAAGTAAAATGTGTCACATTCATGTATGAACTCTCCATGATGAATGTCATCATTCATCCTGCAGACATGTACTAATAAAAATAAAAACTAAAATCAAGCGTGAAAAAATTAAAAAATAAGGACCCTTGTGATTATACTGAGTCTACTTGGATAATCTCAGTTAATCCCTCCTTGCAAGATTTGTAACTTAATCACATCTGCCAAAATTCTTTTTCCCATATAGGGTAACATATCCATCCACGGGTTCTGGAAATGAGTACATGGGCATCTTTAGGAGTCACTGTTTGTCTACGGCATGGAAGTGCTATGGCCTAGTGGAATGCCTGCCACATTCTTATTCCATGGTTGGTCATTCACTAAGTCTGCTCACTACCCCGGGGAGTGATCTCTGAATGCTCTGGTTGATCTCTAAGAGCCCTTTATGGGTACAGAGACCTCACAAGTCCTTCTGGAAACAGGACAGAGCCTGACATATACACCATCCCATCTTGGCTGGGCCTTCTGCTGGGAAACTGGTTTGGGTGGACCATGGAGGTCTCATGTCTGACCCCATGTGGATGGCATAAAGTATGCTGGCCTCTGAGCTGGGATATTAATCCCTATTCTCGAGAGGATGTCAAATACCTAGTGTGTGGCCAGAACAGACTGGGGACACAGACACACTGCATATCAGGGCCATAGGCCCATGCGGCCCACCAGGCCACTCAGCTCTGGTACCATCACGGCTGATGTTCATGCTAACGCTGTCTTGGGTATAGTGTTCACTGTGCTTCCCCCTGCTGCCCACCGAGGGCTCTCTGCAGTCCCCTGACTTAGGAGCCCCTGGGCACCACCATGAAGGCTAGAACCCTTTCTCCAGGAAGCGCCTAGAAAACACAGGTTGCCATGGTAACTGTGGTGTGTCAGGTAGGCTATTTTTAGAACCAGAGTGGTTTTTTTTTTTTTGTTTTTTTTGTTTTTTTTCTTCTTTAGAGGAAAATGGTTAAAATTTCTCCATGGGGAAGTCTCGCTTTTGGAGTGGGGGTGGAGAGCAACCTTTTGAAATCCAGAAACCAAAAGCTTTCAGGTGAGTGACAGAAGTAGAATGCAGACTCCCTGCGGCCACCCTGTTTGTCTCTCGGTAGGCAGCCAGGCTCTGCTCCCTCCTGTACAGGAGCTCCTTGAGATTAAGGCCCAGAATGGCCATTGGGGACCTCTTTCCTCACACGGCAGTGACAGCATCCTTGAGTAGGGGCCTCAGCTAAGGCTTCTGCTGCACGACACTCACTGCTGGGTTGGATGAGTTTTGGCGGGGAGACACTGCTGCGACAGGTTCTGGCAGAGAGACAGGACCACAGTGGAAGGAAGCAGGACAGCAGGGGACAAAGGGGAAGCAAGGGCAGAGCCTCCCAGGAGGAGAATGGGAGCCCTAGCAGGAGGAGGGACAGACACTTAAGGCTGCTTGTCTACCCTAGGTATCAAGAAGGCAGGACACATACTGCCCTTTGTGGCCCGCAAAGCTTGGCCATACTCCCGACAGCCTCACAGCCTTTCTGCCTTGGCACTGCAACCAGCTTGGTGCCGGACGTGGAGGCCTCGTGGGCTCAGGGCACATGCGGGTGCTATCCTGTGTCTGTGCTGCCATGGCCCATGTGCCCCTTGACTAGGAGTTCTATTTCTACCTGAGGTCCAGGAAGAGTGATTTCAATCCTTGAGCCCTCAGACCCTCCCTTCCATGGCTCCCCAGCACCAGGCCCTCATGGCTTCTGGCCAGCTTGAGAAATCCAAATATTTAAGAAGAATGTGGGGACTTCTGCTCATCTCTGTATGCCCAGAACCTGGGGCAGGGTCGCTGGGGGGAGAGGAAGAAAGAGAAATCTTGCCCCATCTCTTCACCACGCCCTCCAGCCAAGCAGGGGTGTGCCTGCATCAGTACAGGGCTGCAGCCACTGTGCCCTGGGGTGAAACCCAATCTTCAGTTACCAAGGAGACTGCTCTGGCCAGTGGCCTAGCCTGGGGCCAATAGTGTGGTCAAAGGGGGTGGGCACTGCTGTCCCTCCAGCATTCAATTACAGCAGCTTAGGTGACTTTTATGTAGATTTCAGGAGGTTTGTTAAGTGTCTTGAACTTGATTACAGAATTCAAGCAACTGGATGCTGACAACAGAGACAGAAGCCTGCCTTAGCCAGGGCATAGTGGTTCATGCCATAATCACAGCATGCTGGGAGGCTAAGGCAGAGAGACTGTAAGTTCGAGCCCAGC
>NW_004524806.1:2319581-2329617 GCF_000260255.1 Octodon degus
AAAAAAAAAAAAAAAAAAAAAAAAAAAAGAAATCTTTGATCTTTGATGTGAGAGTCTAGGAGGATGTCAAATCCCTTCCGCATGCCTGAGATGAACACCCTGTTGGTCAGTGGATGGCTCCTCTGTGCTTACCAGTCGCATCCTTTGCATGTATCATACAGCATTCTATAAGCATCACATCCGGGAGAAGCAAGGTGACATGGGAAGTCCAGGAATGTACCCAAGAGCAGAGGCTCCTAACAGGCAGAACTGCAGTGGGTGTAAGATCACCACAGAAAGCTCAGTGGCACTGTTCTGGGAGCCTGGTGAGACTACATCCAGGCTCTCTGACAGTTCATCCAGGAGAGGAGAGATACCTCTCCCAAGGAAAGCTATTCCTATACAAGGGTTGGCTCCCCTTTGCCCACCATACAAAAGCCAAGCTTTGCACCTACTCCACAGTGCTATAAGGGAAGAAACATACAAAAAACAGCCTAAAGACTGGTATGTGTGCTGGCTGAATCTCTTATCTCCTCTAGGGATCCCTGGGCTGCTATAAGATGAAGAAGCACAAATCCTGGAGGAAACCTGCCTCCTTCCTTGTGCGCTCTCCCTGGAGGGAGCCAGGACACATGGTCAGCCCATGAGCAGAGTGAAAATTGAAAAATAGGGGCACATGAGCTAAGGTTCCGATGTCTGTGGAGCCAGTGCTTCCCTGCTCAGCAGAAGGCCATGGCCAGGAGCTACACCTGTCCTCAGTTGTCCTCAGGATGATGGACAGCTCTGGGCAGCTGGGCCCACCTCCAAGGGAATAAACACAGGCACAGAGAGGCACACAAAAATAGAGCCGTGTGCTCCACTTATGGCATCTGCTGTGATGCTAAAGACAACCTTCCACCCACGGCCTCCTCAGCCCACAGAGCGCCCAGCCCGCCTACAGCCTCCATTCCAACCCAGGATTCCACAGTCTCCCCAACAGGGCACGGGTGCTTATCCTGGACTGGGCACTGTGACAGCTGAAACTTCCCCCTGTGACAGCTGATCTGTCCTGTCCAGGTTTGAGTCTCACCTAAAGGTGAAGAGAGAGGAGAGAAGAGAAGGCTGCTTGGTGGACCCTGTGCCACCCATGCTGAGAAAGCTCCACAGGGTGCTGTAGCCCAGTTCCCTGGTGTGGCCCCGCCTCTGCACTGCTCATCTGAAGGGCTATGTGATGGGCAGAAAATGAAGTGCCTTGTTCCTTTCCTCTCACCTGTTGGGTTAAGACCAAGGGCCCACCTGCATGGCAATTTCAGCCTCTCCTGTTGGTTGGTTTCTACACGACAGTGAGCCTCCTCCAGGGTGTGCCTGAGCTCTGCACTGGCCTTCACTGAGAGCCCCTAATTCCCTACTCACAATAAGAACGGGGGGGGGGGGTGTTGAGATGCTCCCTACAGTCCTGCCAGCTTTGACATCCCACAGTACCAGGTTCTGGCCATAGACATTGACGCATACTTGTTCCCTACAGCTTTCGACCAGCTCTTCAGATTAAAAAAACAAACAAACAAACAAACAAACAAACAAGGCTGAAGAGACCTAGGGAGGCCGCCTGGACCCCAGGTTTCCCTCTCTTATGCCCTGTGTTGTTTCCTGGGAAACCAAATAAATTTAAAAAAAAAATTATCCCATTATCCTGATATTTCTTTCTTTCTTTTTTTTTTTTTTTTTTTTGCGGAACCGGGGATTGAACTCAGGCCCTTGTGCTTGCCAGGGAAGCATTTATTCCACTGAGCCATCTCCCCGGCCCTATCCTGATATTTCAAGATACTAACCTAATTCTGTATTTCTACACTGAAGTCTGGCCTTCAGCTATATAACACAAATTCAATTCTATGTTTTGCCTTTTCACCTATTACACTCAGACCTGTGTCGAGTCTCCATGACCTGGCTAGTTGGGAGCACGCTCCAGTATCTCATCCAGGTCTAGGGTGTGGCTCCCTGTGGCACCACCTATGGGGGCTGTGGAAGGAGGGCATCTTTCTGTCCTTGTTGGCATGTGGAAAGGTGCTGCCTTTAGCCTCTTTTGAAGCCAGAGGCTATACCAATGGTCAAGGCAGACACATCTGGCCAAGTCACTCAGCTGATAGCTGTGAGGCCATCAACCTGCCCCCTCACCCCAGCAGTGAGAATGATCTTTTAGTGGAAAACAAGGAGACCCACCTTTGGGAGTGTTTCATTTGATGCAACACCAAGATTTGACTCAGGACCAAAACAGGAAGGACTAAATTCTAAACCAAGCGTCAGCCAACTCCTATGTGAGAACCCACTGATCTGTCTCAGTCAGTGCTGGCACTGTTGGGCAGATCACTGGAAACTACTAGTTTACATTTTCCTGGCCTGAACACAGCCATTGCTGCTTATCCTTGGAAATTATCTGATGCCCTTGCAATCAGCCTAAAGAATTTTCCATGGGCCACACTCAGGTATCAATGATGAAGGGAGGCAGAGAAGGGAAAGGTGTTCCATCACCAGGAGTCATGGGCCCCTGAGGGGGCAGGGCCTGCATCTGCCCCATGAACCCCTATATCCCAGAGGTGGGCACGTGGGAGGTGCTAAATAGGAACCTGCTGACTGCATGACCTCAGAGGTAATGCACTGGGAAAGTGTTTCATCAACTGTAAGGTGGCATGCAGATTAGGGTGCTTTGGAGTTAGATCTACTCCCCCAGGCCAGGCCTCAGTGGCATAGTTCCTGCAGGGCTCCTCTTTCTAACCCTGCAAAGCTCTAGGTGCCCTTCCACCTCTTCTGGCTTCAGTAGGGCCAGTGGGGTCCCCGGGGGAGGTTCCCACCCACATTTATTGATGTGCTGGGGAGGCTGGGCTCCAGAGGGAGGGTGGAAAAGAGACCCGCATGGCCTGCAAGAGACAGAATTTCTTTACCTGCTGAATGTAAAACAGATGGGGAGATTGAGGTCCTAAATGACTTCCTCCAACCCAGTGAGATAGCCCAAGTTTATAAAACAAAAGCTGCCCTTTTGTAAGGAAGACCTGGAATTCCCACTTTGCTATTTCTCACAGCTGTGACCTTTCACAGCTACTTAACATCTTAACCTTCAGCTTTCCATCTATAAAATGGCCTAATATCTAGTAACACAGTGCCTTGCCTACAGTGAGAAGCAGCGAGCAACATTCATTCTCACTTGGCCAGAAAGCGGATTCATCTTCAAGGGCTAAAAGTCAGAAAGCTCTATAGAGAAACTGTGGTTAAAATGAATGGGCCCAGGGTGAGTGTCTCAGTTACTAATCTCATGTTGCTGGGACAAATACCTGACACCCAAAATGAAGAAAGGAGAGGTTTATTTAGCTCACAGTTACTGGAGGTTTCAATCCATACTCAGCTGGCTCCAAGGCAGAGTGGCATATGGCAGAAGGCAGCAGTTCATGGCAGCAGAAAACAGCAATTAAGCAAGAGCAAAAGGGAGGAGTAGCAGCAGCAAAGGCAACAGAGAGCACGCCTGTCTCCCCTACGCTGCATTCAGGCTATCCGCCCCCAGCTGGTGTAGCACTCACACGCATAATCCCAGCACTGGATCATGAATTAATCACAAAATCTAGAAGTCCGCCCCATGACTGCATGAGGCTTTGGGGGATAACTACACACAAACCATGGCAGTGAGGTTAGGGGAAAGGGATCAGGTAGATTTTCTTTGGAACCCTCTTGTACTTCTCCAAATTTCTATATATTCTGTTCCTACCCCTGGACCACTGGGAGTTCAGCAAATATTCTTTTATTTGCAGGCATTTGCAATTCTTGCTGAAGGACACCAAGAGGTGCAGTACAGGCCCCCCTGCTGACCCGTGGATCTTAGGAACTCAGAAGTAGCCTGGAGCTGCTGGGGCTGTGAGCCCTGATTCAGAACACTGGAAGGCACTAATGCTAAGTCAAGGAAGCCAATGAAGACATGTGTAGGTCTGAAGACTTTAGGACCATTCCAGCCCCTAAGCCAGCTCCTTGTTCTCTGTCTTCTACAGTTCCAGGCCAATAATAGGACCACTGGGTGGGCAGATCCTCCACTTTAGTGTTAGTCTAACAAAAGGTTGTGTAACTGTGCATGGTCCCTCCCTGCTCTGGCCCTTGGATTCTGCTTTTGTAAAAGGCCGAGCCCCCATGGGGCAGACCCATGCTTCTCCATAAATCAGGCCCTGGCCAGGCTCACTTCAGCACAGCTGCACCATTGTCTCCTCTTCCCTACCCTTCCATGGGTGCCTCTGCTGGGCTAACGCAGCATAGCGAAACCCTGCTGGGAGGGTGTGTGCAGTCACCACTGTAGGCAGGTGGCTTCTGAGGCTTCGTGTGGTAAAAGCTACCCCAGCAGTTTCTGCAAAGGAAGAAAATCAATCTCAACATAATGAGCCTCCAGAAAAGTCCAATTTCAGGGAGGAAGCTGCTTACAAGGAATTTGACCAGAGACAAATGAGGTGGGACGTTAGCCAGCTCTCTGAGAGGGTGAGGATGCGCATTAACCCCAGCCTCTCTCACTGCTGCTGCCCCGACCACTGCTAGCTTGGCCACTTGGGGAGAACAACTGCTTCCTACAGGATCAGTGACCTTCATTCTCTGAATTCTTGGCAGTTGTATTTCTTATTACACACTAATGAACTATTTTTATTTTCTGAAAGAAAACATCAGAAATTCTAAGAAGTGATGGAATTTTGTTCAGAAAGTAAAGGTTCAGAAGGTAAAGGTGACTGATTGTTTCAGACAAGCAAACAGATCATTTCCAACTGCCAAGTGGTGGTGACTGGAAGCTGACACCCGGGCAGGACATACTGACTCAGGGCAGTGGTGGCAAACCTACAGTGCATATGCCCAGTGGGCTGTTTGTATCTTTGAAAACTCTAAACGGACTCAGGGAATCTTCCAGGAGGTGTGGTAGAGGTTTGGGCCAAGGTGAGGACAGGGAGAGAAAAGTAGCAGAGATGGAGGGATGCTTGCCTACTGAGGGCTATGCCAGAGGGCTTTCTACACCTGTCTTGGGGACCCCAACCCTCAGCAGCTGCTTCCTGAGCCATAGGATGCTCCCCAAAGCCCAAGCAACACCAGGGGCCCAGAGCCTGGCTGGGGCCTTCTCCTCAACTACCCAAGGACCTGTCCCATGGGCTGAGGAACTCAGGAAGAAACCTGAATGCGCCCAGTGATGCTCTATCATGCAATCTGGGAGGATGCTAGAATGTGATCCAGCAGAATCGGAAACCCCACAGTCAGGCAGGCTTGAGTTACAACCAGTCAAGTTTCCACCCAAGATCCACCTCAAATTGGCCTGGATGGGGCTCCCCTTAAATAGGTCACCTGTTGCTGAGAACTTTCTGGTATCTTTTCCCTAGGTCCATCAGTGTTGGAAGAGATGGGACTAACTGAACGTGCATGTGCGTGTGTGCTTTGGAGGGCTGTGCCATTAGGACAAGAGGGTCTTAGGGTCGTATCCCTTCTGTGTCCCATAATAGCCTCCCCTGATCTACCCGCTTTATGCTATGGTGGGGATCAAGCCCAGGGCCTTGTGCATGCTAGGCAAATGCTGAAACACTGAGCTGCATTCCAGTCAAATGCCCTTGAAGCAGATCTCAAAGGCAGAGACCAAGACAACAATAGCCACCATCCTCTCTGAAAATCCAGAATCACTTTAGCATCTTCACTGAACACTCTGCTAGATCAGTTACCTTGAGGTCACCACCCCTGTGCTATGAGCACTACTTCTGGTTCCCTTCAGTGTCAACAGTGCTGAAAAGGTTTTAGTCCAGCTTGAATCTGCCCCCCAAGGATTCCCGTGCTGGAAGCTTGGTGCCAAGTATGGCAGTGCTGAGGAGAGGTGGTGGAAACTTTGAGAGGTAGGACCTAGTGGAATGTGATTAGGCCACAGAGGCACCACCCTCGGAAGGGATTAATATAATTCTCCTGGGACCCTAGTTAGTTCCCAAGAGAATGAGTTGTTATAAAGAGTAAGCCTGGGGGCCGGGGAGATGGCTCAGTAGAATAAGCACCCTGGCAAGCACAAGGGCCTGAGTTCAATCCCCGGTTCCGCAAAAAAAACAAGCCAACACACACACACAAAAAAGAAAAAGACTTAAGAGTAAGCCTGGGCCCTAAATTCCTACTTGCTGTCTTGCCATGTGATGTCTTCTGTCTGCCCACCATTGGGATGTGATGACACTTGCCATGAGGGCCTCACCACACTTTGAACAGATGGGGCTATTTGATCTTTCAACCTTCCAAAATGTGAGATAAACAAACCTCTTTTCTTTTTACAGTACCCAGCCTTAAATATTTTGTTATAACAACAGAACATTTTTAGATTAATACAGGTGCTGAGGGTCCATGAGGCACAATGTCTGTTCACAGTCACCTAGGGGCACCTTTGGCTCTGGAATTTGGCTAGTGGGACCCTGAGAATGAGATGTGCTAAGGAGGTATGAATGTAAGCCAGAAAACAAAGGAATAGCATTCCTTTACTGCAGGAAAAAAAAAAAAGTCCCAGCAAACTAGAATTACATAGCCCATAAAATGTCACTGAAAACTAAAAATGAAAAAGATATTTTTAAGCAAGTAAAACCTGAGAGAATTTGTTGCTAACTGACTTGCACTGTAAAAGTTGTTAAAAGAAACTGTTCAGGCTGAAAGAAAATTACATCAAATGGAAGTTAAAAGTCATACAAAAGAATGAAGAGGACTTGAAAAGGTAACTGTGCTAAAAGACGCTGCTTTTCTCAGTTTTAAATTTTATTTGAAGGTAACTGGTTATAGGAAGCATAAAAATAAGTGAATTACAGGGTTAGATCACATGCAGAGGCAAACAGGGCACAGCTGAACTAGAATGCTTGCTAAGCCCAAGATGCATAATGTACATGCCAGAGCAACCACTAAGAAAAAGAACTGACAGCCTAGGAGCTAATAAAAATTAAACTAAAAATTAAATACTAAATATAATAAAATAGTAAGAAAATAGAAAAAACAGAACATAGATGAGCCAAAACAAATGGTAGACTTGGACTCAAGCATACCAAACATTTGGGAGGCCGAGGCCGGAGGGTCACCTTAAGACTAAGAGTGTGAGCCCGGGGCTAGCTAGACAGCTCAGCCAACTAAAGTGCCTACTCAGGCAGAGCATGCCTTGCTGGTCCGCCCCTGAAGTGTGCTGCGACAGTGACTGAGACTGGGCATGGTGGCACACATGCTTGTGATCCCAGTGCTTGGGAGGCTGAAGACAGGAGAATCACTAAAAGTCCGATCTACATAGTGAGACCCTGTAGGCCATGCAGACCCTGTACTAAATACATTAAAAAAAAAAAAAAAAAAAAAGTGTGAGACCAGCCTGGACAGCACAGTGAAACTCTAGGTCTTAAAGAAGCAAAAATGAAAAGTAAAATTTAAGCATATCAATGATTACATTAAATTAAAACACTCTTAACATTCAAATTAAAGTTCAGAAGTTCTATTGGACAGGACTTTTGTTTAAAAGAGCAAGGTGCATTAGAGGATATCTATAATACAAATAGAAAGCATATTAATAAAATCACATACTTTCCACAATAAACTTTAAATATAAAAAATATAGCTTAATTAAAAGTAAAAAATTGGAAAAAGAAGCAACATGTAAAAAATAATCACAAAAAAATGAGTGGTCCTACTAAGTTCAGAAAGCAGGGAAATATAGAGGAATATTTCATAATTTGACTATAAACTGACCAATGATTCAGTTTATCAAAATGACATGAACTTGTAAATGTTCATGCAGTTCATAACAAAGCTTGAGAGAACATGAGGTGATTACAGAAAAAAGTGAAAGGCATAAATCTACAATTACAAAAGAAGTTTCAATGCTGCAATCTAATCCAACACGGTACAAGTGATGGGAGCAGATAAAATGAATGTGGATTTACAAGTGAATCCTCAAGAATCTTTTGTCTATTAGCAAAACTAAACTACTGACACTTATCAAACTGTGTATCTTACACATTCTTTACAACAATTCATGAAGAATCACCAAGCTAGAGTGGATGCTGGGTCATAAATCAAGTGTTATATTTAAAATGACAACAAGGAGATTCTCTGGCTACTAGAAAATTAAATTAGAGGGGCCGGCTAAATAGCTCAGTAGATTAAAGTGCCTGCAAGCAGGTGCAAGGGCTAGGGGTTGGATCCCCAGGCCTGCCATGCCAGTCTTACCCCCAGGACACGCTGAGATAGCAATTGAGATTGGGCGTGGTGGCACACGCCTGTAATCCCAGCTCTTGGGAGGTTGTAAATAGGTGGATCACTACGGAGTCCGATCTAGTAGTGAGACCCTGAACACCCTGTGAACCCTTCCCTAAAATACAGAAAAAAAAAAGAAAATTAAATTAGAAAGAATAAAAAGACATATGGGAAAAACAACAACAACATCAAATATAGTACATGAAAAATTAAACCATATGCTTCTAAATAACCAGTGGGTCAAATAATAGATCAAAGAGAAACTAGAGGGGGCCAGGGAGATGGCTCAGTGGAATAGGGCCTGAGTTCAATCCCTGGTTCTGCAAAAAAAAAAAAAAGAGAGAAACTAGAAACTACTCAAAAATGAATTATAAAGAAAATCTATCATAATTTGTGGGATAAACCTGAAGTAGTTCTTGGAGGGAAATTCATAACTTTCAATGCTTACTTTGGAAATGAAGAGGTTTAAAATCAGTGATCTAAATCTTCATGTTAAGAAGCTAGAGAAAGAAGAGTAAGTTATACTCAAAATAAAGGGCAGAAGTCAATGAAATAAAAACAGACTAACAAACAGAAATTTAAGCTAAATGCTTTAAGCCAGGCATGGTGGTGCACACCTATTATCCCAGCACTGGGGAGGCTGAGGCAGGAGGATCACCACAGGTATGAGGCCAGCCTGGACTACAGACTGAGATCCTATCTAAAATAAATAACAATAAATAAGTAAATTCTTTAAAACACTTTTCTTTTAAAATATTAATAAAATTGATAAACCTTTAGCCACAACTATCCAGAAATAAAACAAAAATTACCACTAGCAGGAATGAAAAAAGGAACATTGCTACAGATCTTGTTGACGTTAGATGATATCAAAAGAATGCGAAAAAGGCTATGCCCATGGAAAATTCCTTGAAGAAATTATTGAAAATGACATAAATAAAAAAGAAAATCAGATAAGCCCTGTATAAAGAAACTGAATTTATTTTATTTGTTTTTTCTAAGAAACTAAACTTAGAATTAAGAACTTTTCCCTCAAAAAAAAAACAACAAAAAACCTTAGGTCAAAAGGTTTGCACTAAAGAGAAAAAGAGGGGTTGCACTAACAAATTCTTCTAAATATATAGACAAGAGAGAAATGATTCACAAAGTAGAACTGAATTCTTTATCCTGAAGATCAGAAGCAAGGAATATCTGCTCTGACCACTTTTTTATTTTTCTGGTACTAGGGATTCATTCTAGGGCAGCGGCAGCAACTCTACGACGTGCGTGCCACAGCGAGGTTTGTCATCACAGAAAGCACTAAGAGGTTCCCCATCCCTGTCCTAGGGTCTTTCTGCTGAGCTACCTCTCCATCCCTTTTTTATGTTTTTATTTTGAGACAGGATCTCACTAAGTCACTAAATTGCCTGGGCTGTGCTCAAACTTTTGATCTTCCTGCCTCAGCCTTTCAGAGGGTAAGAAAACAAATGTGTGCCTCCACTCCTATTCAGCATCATGAGGAGGCCGCAGCCAGCAGAGCAAGGCAGGAGAAATCAAAAGTGTACAGCTTGGACAGAAGTAAAAGAACCTTTAGTGACAGACAGCATGACTGCGATATGCTCAAAGTCCTGGGGATGCTAGCAAGTAAATTTATCAAGCTTGTAGGGTTGAAGGTCAATGTACAATGATTATGTTTCTCTAAAATCAGTAGTAAACCACTGAAAAATAACATCTGTGTACTGATATGGGGGGAAAAAAGAAATAGTGAAAAAGAAATCAGCATTCAGAACAGTATACTATATATATTTAACTTGTCTTTTATTATTTATTTATTTATTTATTTATTTATTTGTGT
>NW_004524806.1:2329717-2331367 GCF_000260255.1 Octodon degus
GGGGCTGGCTGGCATGTGGTGCTGGGGGATTGAACTGTGGTCCTAGTGCTTTGCTAAGCTTGTTCTAAGTAGGTGCTTTAGACCACTGAGCCATCTCACCAGCCCCTTAACTGGTCTTTTAAAGAGTACCTATAATATGTATATTTTAAAATAACATAAGAAAATAAATAAAAATCATAGAGCCACTATACTTGTACAGAAATTGTGTACCTAAACCCATGCAAGTTTTCCTATGAAGAATTTTATTGTTATCAAAAAAAAATAAAAATAAAAGCAAAAAAAAATCATAGAGCCAAAATCTGATGTTTTGAAAATGTCAACAAAGGCCAAAAGCCTCTAGCCAGTTAAAGAAGAAAAAAAAGATATGACATGAACTACGGATATCCGCAAAGAAAGAGAGGACATCACTATAAATGTCACAGACATTTAAAAGATAGTAAGAAAATAAGACTTTTGTACCCATGTATTTGACAACTTAGAGAAAACAAACCCTTGAAACAAAAATATCAAAACTCATGGAAGAAAAAAGATGACCTCAGTATTCTATTAGTGAAATGATTTTTTTCCCATTTAAAATCTTACAACAAGATACTCAAGCCTCAGAGGGCTCTGTTTACAAATTTTACCCTTTATTTAAGGAAGAAACAATATCAGCCAGAATATTACAAAAAAAGAAAACTACCAGTATTCCTCAGAAACAAAAGCACAAAAATACTTAGTGTTAGCAAATCTTATCTAGCAACACACGAAAGGCATAGAACATCTTAAGGCAAGTTTCTCTTAAGATGAATGTTAGTTTCAAGATTTCAGATATCAGTGAAAAACAAACCAGTTAAAATAGGATTTGAATAGACTTCTTCAAAGACATGGAAGGCCAGAAGTACATGAACATCAGTCGTTAGAGAAAAGCAAAGCAAGAGCACAGTGAAGAGCTACCATTTCACACTCACTGGGATGCTTACAATTGGAAAAAAAGGAAAATAAGTGTTGATAAGTATGTGGAAAAGCTAAACCTCATACTTGAAATGTATGAGTGTACAGTGAATAGCATATAGTGTATACTGTATGCTTGAAATGCATGAGTGGTATGTAAAGTGGTATAAGCCACTTTAGAGAACAATTTGATAGTTATTATATAACCTACCAACATCATGCCTCAGCATATACTCGACAAAAGTAAAAGCACACCACTACAGATTTTTTTCATAATAGCCCGAAGTAAAACAACCCCAAAGTGGTACAGCCATACAGTGGAACATCATATGGAAATAAGGAACAAAGAAAGTACTGATACTTGCTGCAACATGGATAGGGTACAAAAACACCACACTCACTCAAAGAAGCCAATCATAAAAGAACATGTGGGGGCCGGGAAGATGGCTCAGTGGAATAAGCGCTTCCCTGGCAAGTGCAAGGGCCTGAGTTCAATCCTCGGTTCCACCAAAAAAAAAAAAAAAAAGTGTTATAAGATTTCACTTACATAAAATGTCCAACGTAAGCAAATTTATAGAGATAGAAAATAGATCAGTTGTTACCTGGGATTGGGAGTAGAGAGAAATGGGGACTGATATAGTTTCAAGGGACTACCCGCTTGGACACCCCTCCTGTCTCTTTTGGATAGGAGCTTTCTTTCCCTTAATAAATTATTCT
>NW_004524806.1:2331495-2373822 GCF_000260255.1 Octodon degus
TAAGCTTGTTCTAAGTAGGTGCTTTAGACCACTGAGCCATCTCACCAGCCCAATAAATATATTCTGCTCATAAAAAAAAATAGTTTCAAGTTGAGGGAATATCTGCATAGCCCTATAAATATGGTTCAAGATATTCTAAAAAATTGAATTATATGGCATATGGATTATATCTAAACAAAGCTGCTAAAAATAAAACAAAGAAATTAGTATATATTGAACATTCTTTGGATGCCATGGACTTTACATTCATTATATCATTAAAATTTCCCACCCACTACATAGTGAGGAACAAACAGGTGAGATTTATTAAGTATTTACTTCATGTGAGACAGTCATTCTCTGAGTTATTTATACATGTTAACACTCAAAAAGCTTTTTTTTTTTTTCTTCCGGAGCCAGGGATTGAACTCAGGCCCTTATGCTTGCCAGGTATGCACTTATTCAACTGAGCTATCTCCCCAGCTCCTACATGTTAACTCTCTTAGCCTTCATTTTATTATCCATCCCATTTTACAAGTAAGAAATAAATTTGGAAAGGACATGTAATAGGTACATGCCTGGTAAAGGTCAGAGCTAAGTCTAGACCCAAGTCACTTGCAAACTGTATTTACCTCCCTGCACACTGTCTGTCTTTGATATCTTCAGTGAAGTGGTTCTCCAAGTGTAATCCCTGGACCTGCACCATGGAACTTGTCGGAAATGCAAATATACAAACCCCACTGTAGGCCCTAATGAATTAGGAGACACTTTGAAGGTACGGCCAAAAATAGAAATCAATGTAGTCTACCATATTAACAGACTGAAAAAAAAAAATTCACTTAATAATTTTAACAATCTGGGCATGGTGGCACATACGTGTAATCCCAGCACTCAGGAAGCTGAGGAAGGAGGATCACTGAGAGTTCAAGGCCAGCCTGGGTTTCACAGTGAATTTAAGCCTAGCCAAAATCACATAGTGAGACCCTGTCTCAAAACAAACAAGTACAGGAAAAGCATTTGGCAAAATTCATCATCCATGTATCATAAAAATTTATCTACAAACAAGCAATAAAAGGAAAATTCTTCAACTTAATGAGGAACATGTAAAAAATACTTTACAGTTAACATCATACTAAAAATCAATCACACTTAATGGTGAAAGAGCGAATGTTTTCCCTCTAAGACTGGAAATATGACAAGGATTTCTGCTCTTGTCGTATCTATTTAACCTTGTACTGGAGGAGCCAGCCAGCCAATGGAATAAGGTAAGCAAAAGAAATATAAGAAAGTACATCAAAATGTTTGTGAGTTTAGGCATTTTTATATCTTCATATTGTCCTATATTCTCCAATTATGCCATAGAGGTGAGTCAAACCTGGTTCTTATCAAAGAATTTACAGTATTACATTCTCAGGGCCCCCAAACAGTGAAACACAAGTTAGAAGAGAGGCACGATTACTCTTGCAGGGTCTTCATAGCACAACAAAGTGCACTGGATTTGCATGAAGCTTCTTCTGGGACCTTCTAAATAAAAAAAAACACGGTGCCACTGGAGGGCTGCTGACAAGTTTGGGATGCTCAGAATGTAGGCTATGCCTCACTTCACCTCTCCAGCCTGGTATCTTTACCTATATGACTTAATCTTGCTGTGTCTCTCCTCTGTAAAATCAAAATAGTAAAAATATCTGCCAGAAGGGCTGAAAAGAAATTAAATTTCATGTACAAAAAGAGCACAAACACAGTGTTTAAAACATAGAAAGTACTTCCTAAAAATAACGATGATGTCTTTTCACAAAGCACAGATGAGCAGTGAAAACTCAGCTCAAGTTATTCTAAAGAGGGCTTGCTTATGCGAGAGGTAAAATAGGAGGCCTACAGAAGAAGGAACCAGGACAACATTGACACCAATTTAGCCCCAGTGACTGGCAGTATGTCCTGACTCCTGTTGATTGCATTGCTTTTTACATCCGGGGCTTTGCTTCTAACCTGACCCTCCCTACAATCACATCCCAGTCTTAGCCGCAGCTGGCAAATGAGGGCAGGGCTCAGAGCCACACACACTCAGGGAACTGCAGGGTGACCCAGATTCTAGGACATGCAGTTTGAAGTGGAAGGTATTCTGTTCCTTCTGAGTTGAGCGCTAAGAAAAATGAAAGACATTGTTCTCTTGCAGCAATTTCTACTTTTCATAGAGCAGAAGCTATGAGCTGTATCTAAAACAGCACCAAACACTGCTGGATAGCATGGCGTACCTCCTCACTGGAAGGAGCAAAACCAGGGCTAGGTTTGTATGTGCTTAAGGTTAAGAGTATAACCTGTAAGTCAGTTATCCAGGTTCAAATAGTCTGGCTGTGCTGGACATTAGCAGTATGATCTTGAATATGACCTCTCTGTTCTCAGTTTGCTGCTAAATTTAACAGCTCCTTCTTAAGCAGGGGTATTTGACCTAGAAGTTATTCAATATATTATAAACTATTTAAAGAGTTTAAATAGTTTAATAGTTTAAATAGCCAGTAAGAACTGACCCATGAAATCAGAGAGTGGCCCAAACAGGCTCAAGCATATGTGGAGCTCTTGATAACTGCCAGCCGTAGTTGAGCACATCAGGAGGGAGAAAGAGGACTTGCTCAAAAATAGTGCTGACACAATTGGTCAATCACATGGGAGAAAATGAACCAAACTACATCTCTTACATACTTTATAAAGAGATCAAGTGCATTAAGGACTTCAGCATGAAACTGAAGGGCTAAAGATTTAGAGATTCAACTACATTGAAATTAAGAGTATATGTTGATAAGATGGTAATGGTTTAAGGATTGACATGCGCATCAGTGGGAAGAAGTGGGGATCCAGAAACAAACACATCTACAGTCAACTGATTTTCAGCAAGGGTGAGAAGAGGAAAAAAAAAAGAGAGAAAAAAAAAAGAGTGAGAAAAAAATTAAATGGGAAAAGTCTTTTTAACAAATGGTGCTGGGACAGCATGCAAAAGAATAAAGTTGGACCCCTCCCTACTATACATTCTATACAAAAGCTAACTGAAAATGAATCAAATATTTAAAACTAAAACTATAAAATTCTCACAAAGAAATGTAGAAGTAATGCCCAGGTGTGGTGGCCCAGGCCTATAATCTCAGTACTCAGGAGGAAGACTGCTGCAAATTCAAGGTCAGCCTAGGATACATAGTGAGTTTCAGACCACCTGAACTACATAGCAAGATCCTATCTCAAACAAAACAAAGCAATCCAAAATACAGAAGTAAATCTCTATGAGGTTGGGTTAGATTATCAATAGTTGCTTAGATAATCATAGAAAAACACAGGTGACAAAAGAAAAAAGGTAAGGTGAATACCATAAAATTTATTTTCACAAAGGGCCAGCCAAATAGCTCGGCAGATTAAAGCACTTGCAAGCAGGCGCAGGGTCCAGGGTCCAGGGGTTTGATCCCCAGGCCTGCCATGCTGCCCCCCCCCACCTCCCTGGGGCACCCTGAGACGGCAATTGAGACTGAATGTGGTGGCACATGCTTGTAATCCCAGTTCTTGGGAAGCTGTAAACAGGCAGATCACTACAAATCCAATCTAGCAGTGAGACCCTGAACACCCTGTAGACCCTTCCCTAAAGTACAAAAAAAAAAAAAAAATCATGTTGTAAATGACACAAAAAAAGTGAAAAAATAACCCACAGAAGGGGAGAAAACATTTGAAGATCATGTATCTGGTAAGGAACCTGGAAAGTTTTCTTTAGAATATATAAAGAGGGGGCTGGTGAGATAGCTCAGTGGTCTAAAGTGCCTGCTTAGGTAAGCTTAGGCAGGTGCAGGGGACTGAGGTTTGATCCCTGGCACCACATGCCATGCCAGCCCTGTCCTCAGGGTAGGCTAAACCAGGCCCCATAAAAAATCTTTTTAAAAGATAGAATATATAAAGAACTCATATAAGAAAAAGGCAACAGCTCCAATTAAAAATAAGCAAAGAGGGGCTAGGGACATAGCTTAGTGGCATGAGAACCTGTATGGCAAGTGCAAGGTCATGAGACTTATTCTTGGTATCTCCCCACAAAAAATGAAAAGAAAAATGGGCAAAGAGTTGGAATAGAGGTATTTTAAAAAGATAAATGTCCAATAAGTAATAAAAAGATGCTCAATGTTATTATTCATTAGGGAAATGAAATGCTACAATAAAATACCACTTTACATTTACTCAGATGACTATAATTAAATAAACAGGAAGTATGTATTGGCAAGGACATGAAGGAACTGGAACCCTAATACATAGCTTAGAATAACATAAAATAGTTTAGTCACTGTGAAAATACTTCAGTAGTTCCTCAAGTAGTAAAACCACAGAAGTCAGCAATATGAACCATATGAACTAACAATCCCACTGCTAGGTACATACCCAAGAGAAATGAAAAATATGTCCACACAAAAACTTGCACATCAATGTCCACAGCAGCATTATAATTTATAATAGCCTAAAATACAAATACTGCAATGTCCATAGGCTGATGAATAGAGAAATGAATTGCGGTTTTCCATACAATGTATTATATAACACCACCAAGGAATAAAGTAATAACACATGCTATGACATGGATGAACCTTGAAAATATCATGGTAATGAAACAAGTCAAATGGAAAAAGCCACATACTGTATTATTCCACTCATATGAAATGTCCAAAATAGGCAAAACTTTACAGACAAGAAGTACACCAGTAGTTTCTAAGGGTGAGTGGGTGGTTAGTAAAGGGAGGAGGAGTAGGTATTGATGGCTGCTTGGTATATGGTTTTGTAGAAGACAGAAAAATGTTCTGTGGTTAGCTTGTGGTAATAACGGCACAATCTTAAGAATACACTAAAAAACTAAATTGTACACTTTGAGGTAAATGGTATTTGAGTATTAACAATACAGATGATTAGATTAATCAAGACACTATATATTATAAAAATGCAAAAAGTTTGGATAAGATACTTATAGCACATATAATTGATGGTAGGTAACAAGATCATTTAAAAGAGCTTCTATAAATTCATAAGAAAAAGAAAAACTACCTGATAGAAAAGCACATTTCTCCTACAAAAAAAAAAAATCAGTTATCCCTTAGCATGTATCACCAGTAATCCCCCCCCCAAAAAAACTGTTCATACTATCTTGCTATATAGGAAATGCAAGATAATGTTATGTAGACATAGCACTGTAGAGCCAACAGACTTGAAAGGCTATATGCCACAACACAGGTTGGAGAGAGTGATAAAATGAATTTACCCTCTGCAATGAGAGGGTAAGTTGGTACAATCACATCAAAAAACAATGTGTTGTTGTCTTTCAAAACTCAACATTTGGTTGGGCATAGTGGCCCACATTTAGCATTCTCAGAGGCTGGTGCAGGAGTATCATAAGTCTGAGTCCAGGTTGGGCGACTCAGTGAAGTCCTATCTTAAGAAGTAAAAAGGGCTGGAGATGTAGTTCAGTGCAAAGGCCCTGAGTTCAATCCCCAGGACTGCAACAAAACAAAACACCTATCAACATTTGTACATCTCGTGATTGGCATTTCCCTCTTAAGTATATGTGTGCACATACGGAGATGTGTACAATAATGTGCACATCATCAAAATTCAATATTTCTGAACAAGAAAAACATATCTTATGCCCTTCCATAGAAAAAGAAGGGTAGATTGTGATACAGCCCTACAAAAGAATATTAGAAGCAGTGGAAATGGACAACTGATATACCAAATAACATACAAAAGTCTTAGAAATATAATGTTAAGAGAAAAGGCAAGATATATGTGTGTGTGTCCATCCTAACAAACTCATCCTAGCGATGACACATTTTAAAAAGTAATTATGCAAATAAACTCAAATTTTAAGGTAGCTATTACTGGCAGGAAGAAAGTTAGATGTGGTAGGGAACAGACACATGGTTATGTGGTATATGCTACAACTGGTTGTACCACTGAAAGCTCTAAAAGGTTCACCATCACTGATTTATCTAATCTTTGAATGGGGGGTTGGGTTCATAGTTGTTTATTACATGTGCTCTGCACATAATATTTATTAAATTCACATATTCTTTGTCTTGTCTATGTGTTCTCCAAAACCAATGGTGTTGACACCCATGTTTCTACATACAGCACCCTCCCATATTTCTTTTATTTAACGTGTTTGGTACAGGATCTCACCACGCAGCTTGGACTTGTAGTGATCTGTATTTGGTACAGGGTCTCACTACACAGCTCAGACGCATAGGGATCCTCCTGTTTTCAATCTCCCCAGCGCTGGGATTACAGGCATGCGCCACCACGCCTAGTCTCAGTGGCCAGCTCAGCCCGTCTGGGGGGCGGGGCCTGTGCAGCATGTGGTGCTGGGGATTGAACCCCACCCTGTGCTTGTCTAAGCAGGCGCTTAGTCTACTGAGCTATCTCGCCAGACCTATCATATTTCTTATATAAATTCTGCTTATTAAAGTGCATGCTCTTTGTACAACTTGCCAACATCTAAGCCCCAAACATGTGTGAAGCTCAAAAAGATTATCCTATATTAGGGTTTAATAAAATTACAATCAAATCCCAGTTTCTCAGCTATGCAAAATAATAACTAATAAATTTCACTGTAAAAAAAGAAACCAGTTACACATGTATAAGAATGACTAAAATTAAAAATAAAAAAAACCTGACAACATCAATTGTTGATGTGGACATGGAGCACCCTGAACGCCCCTACAGCACTAGTGAGAGTATAAAATGATAAAAGATGATATAAGCACTGTGTGACAGTTCCTTTTAAAAGAAAAGAAAATCTGTCCTTTAACACGATAATTCTACTCTTATTTATGCAAGAGAAGTAAAAGCAAGTACTAAAAAAGGGCTCATAACAACCTTCCAAACACCTTTATTTGGAATAGCCCCAAAATTTACTAGGTGGCCATCAAAAGGAGAATAAAGAGAAAAGAAAAAAATTAGAGAGGTAGTTCAGAATGAAGGCTCTGTGTTCAATCCCCAGTGTATTCCCAACATATATTCATAAAAAGAGTATCTATTACATGCTTTCATTTACATAAATTTTTGGAAAACACAAAAAAAGAATGAAACAAATCAGAACAGCAGTAATATCAGGAGGGGATGGGTACTGTCTGGCAAGGGGCATGAGAAAACTCAGGGATGACAGAGAAGTCCTTTATCTTGACAGGGTCTGGACCATCAAGCTGTAACCTCTGTACTCTCATCAGAACTCAAATAATCATGCAGGATGTGAGGGTGATCTGGCTGTGACATCTGTCATCCCATTGATCACCAGGGTTTATGTGGCTGATCTGGTTGGTTCCACCCTCACTGACCCATGTACCTTCCTCTTGAAGCTGTGGACTCAGGAGAAGAGGACAACCACCCTGACAGAGGACTATTTCCTGGGCCAAGGGTAACTCTGTTGCCCTGGCAGAACCTCCAAATGAGCTCTCCAATAATAATGCACATAGAATTATCCATGATACAAATATTTAAAAGAAGTAAACACATATTAAACTCTGGCTGACACACTGAATTGTTTTTGAGGGGGGTATGGTAAAATGTACTGATATCTGCAATTTACTTTGAAAAATGTTTTAAAAAATAAAATGGGGCTAGAGAAATAGCACAGAGTGTTTGTCTCAGAATGAATGAGGTTCTGTGTTTGATCCCCAGCACTACAAAATTAATTAATTAAATAATAAAAGGTGGACTGATGGGTAGTTGGATGAATAGAACAATAAATAGACAATAGAACAAATAAAATATTAATGGTAGACTATAGGTGATGGTTATATAAGCATTAACTACATAATTCTTTCAATTTTTCTCAGACATTTTTCATAATATAGTATCAGGGAATAAAAACACTGATATGGAATGACTGCTTTACTATAGAAAATATACTTTCCAATTACCATAACAATACCTGTGTGGCTCAGGCTAAACACAAGACATACTAGCACATGATTAAGAAATCACAGACCTGCATAACATAAATTAAAAAAAATTTTTTTGGCCCCATTGGGCAATGCGAAGGAAATGTTCAAATGGGAAGGGGAACAGAGAGGGAAAGGGAAGGGAAAGAAGAGAAAAGGAGAAAATGAAATGGAGAAAACAGAACAAAGTTTTTATAAATGAGGAGAAGAGTTGAATGGAGGGGAGGGGAATGGGGTAAAAAGAATCAAGATATATTATGTACAGGTACAAATTCCCTATGAGGAATGTAATCACTATGTATATCAAAGGCATACCAATAAAATTAATTTTAAGAAAAGAAAGCAAAGATATGCCCATTCAGATGAGAGAGAGCATGTTCAGGATGGTATGGCTGTAGACAGATATGCCCATTCAATAATGAGACATTTTAAATCCTCAGTGGTCTAAAAAGTCATTAAATGCAATTGTGTGTATATAGTAAGGCTAGCAGCAGAGTCTGAGTCCATTTTCTATGGCTGACTGGGCAAATTCTGTTCCATATCTGCAAAATGAAGGGAAAGGGAGCCACAAAACCAGCTGGGGCTCGAGGTGACAGAGTTTAAGGGATCAGTAAAGATTGGTCCCACATAGTGTATGGCACAGGTTCTACATGCATAGGAGTCTGTATAGTTTGTGGTGGTCTCTGCACAAGAATTACAGGTACTTTTCATTTTCTTCAAAGGCATCTTTTCAACTCAATTTTCTACAATGAGCATGAATTATTCTGGTAATGAGGGGAGAAATGCCAAGAATTATTTTAGCCAAATGGCAATGATTCAGGATGATGTCATGTCTCTATCTCTAGCAGTAGGATATGGGTCTGTGCATTCTCAGCTTCACAACTAGGTGTTTCCAGGTCTTTTCTTGTCTGTTCCATAGGGGTTGAGTAAATCATCTCTAAGATCCTGTCAGACTGTAGTCTGGGATTTTTCTGGCTACATGATTTTCTTTTATGTGAGTAATAGATCCCCTCCCAATGCAGTATGAAAATTTGCACAACACCTTCCTGATTTAAACTCTGAAAAATGTGGAGGAACAAAATATGACTTGGGAGGCTGCATTCCCCATGAGAGTAATAGCTAAGTCAAGCCACAGGCTATATAAGAAGGTTCCCCACTCTATATAATTCATGGAAGACATTCTGGAAATGCTGCCGCTGCTAAAGCTGGCTGAACAGTGAGTCTGAGGACCCCTGCAGAATGACACTGCCCAGTGCCCCTTCCTTCTATGGAAATCCACCTGATGGCAATGCTTCATGAGCTCCTATGTAGTTATTGCCTCCCATAGAGAAAGCCGGCAGCTGTGATCAGGGAGAAGGCTTAGCACTGCTGATTAAGTGACAGTCCAAGCATCTAGCTCTCTGTTAATAGAAGTTACCAGCAGCCGATTGGATTAATTACCAGTTCCTTACAATATAAGCAGCAAGCTCCTCTCAACCCTGGCTGGCAGGAAGAGGATGAAGACAGGTTCAGGGGGAATCAAGGGGTGAACAGGGGTAGAAGAGAAGTGAGCAGAGCATGAGTGAAAGCCCCCATCAAAAGAGGTGCACAGTGCCTCAGAATAGCAAGATGCTTCCTGGGCATCTGTTCTGCTAGGCAAAAGGAGACAAAGATGAGCAGAAGGGTAGAATGACGCCACTGAGAGCTGGAAGGGGGGCAGGGGGAGTTGAAGTGAGCACATAAATGTTATGGGGATGAGGAGACCTGATAGGGTGCTAGCCAGCATAGGTCAAGGGATTCCCTCGTGGTGCTGACCTTCCAGGTGGATCAGGACAGCAGAACCTATGTCTGGACTGGAACCTCTGTGCCTGGAGTGGCCTCCGAGAAAGCCAAAGAGCAGATTCAGCAGTCAAGCAAGCTGCTTGCAGCCAGAGGACTCCACAATGCTAGACTGGGCACGGGGGTGAGACCTGAGCTGTCAAGCAAGGCCCACCCCCAGAGGGTCCCCCTGGGTTTGCGTTAATGCTGTTCTGGCTTGCAATGCTTCAGAACCTTGGCAAGGTGCTCTGTATTTTCCTTTTGCATGGGGTCCCACAAATTATGCAGCAGGTCACACTAGGAATGAGAGTTCCAGGGATCACTTTTGTGAATCTAACTGAATCCAGGATAGTGGATTGGTACCAGGGTCCCAAAGAGTTTTGTTTGGGTTGGATTCCAGCCACCCATGACACAAACTAACTCTTTTTTAAAAAAATTATTTTATTTTATTTTTTCCATAATTTTATTGAGAAACAAATAGCAATGAGACAGTTTCAAACCAAACTGGTAGGACAGTTTCAATAATTAACACATTGTATACATTCTTCCTAGACTAACTCTTTTTCTAATGCTTACCTTTGGGCCCACCAAAGGTCAGGAGGAATGCAGAGGGCAAGTCAGGAGGGCCACCACGGATAACTGAATTAGTGGAAACAACTCTGCCTTTTGCTGTTGTTTTCTGGTTTTGCTTTTGTTTCAGTGCTGGGGAGAAAATCCAGGGTGTGGCGTGCACCAGGCAAGGGCTTCACCATTAAGCTGCAGCCCCAGCCTAACTCAGCCTTTTGGTCAAATACAAGCTAAAATACTAACAAGGCACAATTTTATGCCAGACCAAAGAATATTCTCTCAGAACACTTGCAATCGCATGCAAGGAGTTTTAAAAAAACTGTTTCTACACCCTACGCAAACATCATGAACCTGAATGCTTTTGTGGAGGACACTGAGGAAAGCATTTGTTCACACCCTTTGACTCTGAGACCACACTCTTGAGAATGTGCCTCAGAGGGAACACAGATGAAAAATTTTACATTCCAAAAGCTGCTCGGGTAGCAGTTTGGCTGTAGTGACAATTTGGGAAGAACTTAAATGTTAAGCAAAGGAAAAGGCACTCCACAGCCATTCAATGGGTGCTAAGCCTGTCATCAGTGTTCATGGCAGCCATAGAAAAATTGTTTTTATGTCACACTGGTATAAAAAGGATATTCACATGAAGGAAAAATACTGACCCAAACCAGGGATTTAACAACAGTGACATGAGGCCAATGGAGTTATGGAAACATCTTCCGTATTTTTATTTTTTTTGGTGGGAGTATGTAAACACATACATGTACATATGTGTTTGTGTGTGGTACTGGGGACTGAACCTAGGGACTTTGCCCTGAGATATGTCGCTAGTGCTTTTATTTTTTGAGATAGGGTCTTGCTAAGTTGACCAGGCAAGACTCAAACTTGGGATCCCTCCACCTCAGCCCCCTAAAATGCTGGGATTTTCTTTTTCTGGAACTGGGGATTGAACTCAGGTCCTTGCACTTGCCAGGCCAAGTGCTTATTCCACTGAGCCATCTCCCCAGTCCAAAATGCTGGGATTGCAAGGATGTGTCACTGTGCCTCAGTAACATCTTCAACATCTGCAATTGTTGTAACAGTAAATGTCCCCTAAAAGTAACAAATGCTGTCATGGCATGTGTCTAGAAGTAACCCCAAAGCCCCATGCAGTTATAGATAGGGTTTTTCAGAGGTGGCTGGATCTAGAGTGTGGGACACTGGGATTGATTTATGGTGCAAAGCTGGGATTAAGGGTGCTAGTATTACGGGTGTGCGTGCTATCTCCCTAAGGGTGGGTAGCCTGGGTAACATATAATGGACAGAAAGAGGCTTTTCATACATCACTTGGACTTGCTGCTTGTTGCTTTTGCTATCCTGCCTGCCATGAACTGCCCCTCTGCCATGCCACTCTGTCTTGGAGCCAGCTGATTATGGACCAACAACCTGCAAACCTTGAGCCAAAATAAACCTTTCCTCCTTTAACTTTGGGTGTCAGGTATTTTGTTTCAGTTATTAAAAAAAAAAAAAAAGTAACTGAGACAAATGTATAGCTGAACCACAGAGTCTGGCCAGGAACAAAGCATGTGTGATGAGAGGGTGAGGAGGGTGGGCTTACGGGGTTCCAGGTGGAGAAGTTGCCAAATGGCTAAGGAGCTAAGGCTCATGCTCCAAGGGCCCCATTTCACACAAATTGTGCCATTTCCTCTGTGAATTTACTCCAGTAGAGAAATGTACCAGTGGCCTAACCGGCTGTCAACTCCTGCTGACATCTAGCCAGGCTCCACCTATCCACCTGGGCATGCCAGGCAGATGCAGGGGCAGCCTGAGGACACTGTCCACGTGGGGTTCTGATCCACAAGTCTGTGGCCTCCTTTTGCCTCAACCTGCCCCAGTGTAAGCAGCTGCTATTTCTGAAGATGTACGTCAAGAGTCATTACTCGACACACACGTCAGAGGGAAACAGAACGTAAAAGGCAATTTGTCTCTGGCAGCCGGAAGCCCATAACTTCATCTTTATTCATCTTGCTCACCAATCTGATCCAGTGCTGCTGTTAGTCTGAGCTGACTGGTGCTTTTACAGGAAAGCTAGGCATCAGGGAGTGAATCATGTCTGCAGCGGGTAGTGCTCTGCCCTGCAGGATGGTCCTCGGTCAGGACAAAGGCAGACATCCATCAGACAGAGCAGACCCTCCATTCCATAGGCCAGGCCCCTTGGCTTGACCTCCATGCTGCGCTGCCCCTCTCTATGGTGACACAGAAGCCCCTTTGCCCACTGCACCAGCTTCCTTGAAGACTCTCCGCTCAGTCTTCCTAGGCCCTCTGAGGCCTGCTCTAACTGTGGCCTGTGCTGGGTCCCCTGGGAGTCACAGAGGGCCTACTATGCTGGGTTCCCACACCTCCAGGTCCACAGGAAGTCACTGTTTTATACTCAGGGCCAAACACAGTTCCTGAAAAATGTTTATATTACCAGGGATGTTGTTGCATATGGCTGAACGGCTTGTACACTGCACAGCCCCAGGGGGGTGCCAATCACAACATTGCATTTTTTTTTGTGTGTGTGTGGTACTAGGGATTGAACTCAGGACCTTGTGCTTGCCAGGCAAGTGCTTATTCTACTGAGCTATCTCCCCAGCCATGTAGCTTTTTATTATTGCACACATCCAGCAAACTGAAGCAAATATTGTTCTGATGAATCTGTACATTACAACAATTTTAGGATGAATGGAAGTAAAGGTTTTGAGCAATCTAAGTGGGCTCAAAGTGACCTTGCACCAACCTGTGAAGATAAATGAACCAGCTCCCTACGGCGCGTTCTGCTGCTGATGCCGCTTACGGCAACAGAAGGTTGGAGAGGGGCATCATGATGCCTGGCATAGCTTTGTTACCCTATGCTACCAGTTGCTTTCTCCTGACGAGAGCTCTCCATTGTCCCTACTTGTCATTGTCCAGCCCTGGCATGGTGACATATTCACACAGGTACGGCTTCCCTCACTGGACCACACATCCCACCCCTTAGCTGTCCACAGAGGGCCCACCACCCTGGGTTCCCATACCTCCAGGTCCACAGGCAGCAGCCTTTCCTCAGCTCCTGGTGCCTCCTGCTCTGAATATTCTCCAATCCTTTCAACCCAGAATGCCCCACGTCTCCGAGGCTCTGAGTATGGCTACAAGGGTAATACCTGGATCTCTGTTCCTTCCTAAGGGAGGTTCCAGTACAGAGGACAGAAGAAGGCTGGTGGGGAATTGGGCAGGCTGGGCCCTGGGACCCTGAACTCCTCAGGTGGACATCTGTCACCTGTCTGTATGGTCCACACAGTTCTGGGACAAAACAACTGAAGGAAGCTATTGGCCAGATTTTCTGACAAAGAGCAAAGAAAAATTTCTTTTCTCTCTTCACTTACTGCTCTTCACTCTGCCACAAAAATGTCAGCTTTGAAATATTTCTCTGGCACTTAGCTTCTGTTAAACAACCAAGAATCCCTCTTCTGCATATCACCACATCCTATTTCCTCAACTTCTGAGGTTCCGCCTCAGAAAGTGAGTTCCCAGCCCCATCCCTGCAACCTCCACCCAGGCCAGGGCCCTTGAGAGTCTATAGCTCCCTGCTGGCCTCTTTCAGCCTTGACTCCCCACTCACCCAACCTGTGAGAAGAGCTGGGTGTGCAGGCGCCGATCCACCTTTGCTTGTGGGCCTTAAGGAAGCTACCTCTCTACCTGGAGCTTCAGCTCCTTCATCTACACAGTGATATGGCCAGTGGTCATCCTACTGCCATGGATTACACCCCCTCACCAATGTCAAGGCTCTCGTACTCCCACACACATCTGCTTTCAAGGTCTACAGTAGCTTCCTTTCCCAGGTGGGAAAGCAGTGGTGGCCTCTGCCACATCACCCCTGGGGCTCCTCAGGCTCCAAAGTCTGCAGTTATATCAACATGTAGTCTCTCAGTTATCTTGGCAGGCTGGCCTCTTAAAATTGTGCAAAAGATATCAGCAAAACACTGCAGCCCCACAGCTCTGCTTGTGAAATAACATGTCTGTCCACTAGGAGGGACCCAGAGAATCATCATGATAAGCAGCTACCATGTGCCAAGAAGGGGCCAGGGCTTTCATACATATTATTATCTCAATTATATGTTGATTTGTCAAATGGAATTCTCATTTCCTCATGCTAAATATAATCAGAGGCTCAGCCATGTGACCTATCTATGACAGAAGTCACAATGACCGCAGTTATGGCCACTGGTCACAGAGAAGACTTGAACAGAACTAATGCTGTAGTGAAGCTTGCTTTTCAAATGCCATGCAGCTCTTCCAGAGCTGGTACAGCTGTGCTCTCCTCATCACTCCTCCCTTCCTGGGGATTAATATCTGTCACCTCATGAAGCATGACGTCACAGTCTACCCAGTCCAGTCTTGGCCCACACGTCCTTTCTGACCTATCTCATCAGTGAGGGCCTCTTCTGCTACTCACCTGTCGCAAGGCCCTGAGACCTCCCTCTAGCCTCTCAGGTAACTTCCCAATCCCATCCTCCACCTGCCCACCTTCACCAACTCTCCACCATCCGGTTGGGTGTCACCTCTGGGAAGCACTCCGTGACCCTCTGGGTTTACCTAATAGACACCCCTACCCTGCTCTCCTAGTAATTACAGGAAAGCTGCTCCTCACATTATGACCCAAAAGGAAGGGGCAGGGGCAGAAAAGACTCTGTGTATGGATCCAATTCTGAGCTAGGAGAGTTCCCTGTGAACCCATTGAACAGGAGGCTGAGAAACCCTGCTAGGACCAAACACCAGCCAAGGATGCTCCTTGACACTGGGCCTCAGGTGGCCCTTGGTCTTACTCACTAAGAAGGTAGTGGGTCAGCTGTGGGACATCAAAAGTACTGAGTGTTAGGGACAGGGATGAGAGGCACATTACAGAGCAGGTGAAACCCAGCCTCCATTCTGCAGAATGGCCAGCCTTGGAGAGGTACAAGACTTGCATTCAAAAACAATCTGGGGGAGGGGGGAACCAATCTGGGTCCACTACAGGAGGACTCCTAGAGGAGGCTCAGAGGGGCTTGTCACATCCAGCCTTGGGGAGACAGCTTCAGGAGGCAGGGGCACTGGGCCCGTAAAGTTGAATCTGGTTAAAATATGAGCAAGTGGTAGGAACATTCGGCCAAGTGAGCAGAGCAGAATGAAGCTAGGCCAGGGAGGAGTTGTCTCCCTGTGGTTGAGCACCACACTAGGTCAGGTGGTGAATGCTAACCTCAGGGCACTGAAAGGCCGTTCTAGGTAGACTCAGCAGGGATTAGAGCAGAAAGCTGGTCCCTTGCTTCAGGCCTTAGCTCTTCTTCCCAGCACATGCCATGTATAGACAGCACAACAGCAAATACTTTGACAAGCTACCCCAGACCCCACTTGGGACTTTCTGAATGACCTTATGTCCTATATCAATTCTTAGCTGATATTCTACAAGGTGCCTTCTCTGAGAATTGTTTCTGTCCTAGTCCTCAAAGATGCAAAAACAAAAACAAAAACAAAAAATCCTTCATTAAAACAGGTTCTCAGAACATACACACATACACACACACACACGCACGCACACACACACACACACACACTCCACATACCTGGCACTCCTATCATAACCAAATGCAGGCTGCAGCACACTTGCGGCAGAGCCTTTGTGAAGACACCTGTCACCAATGACCTACATCAGCTGCCATCACTCTGATCTCTTCCTGCTTCAGTGACACATCACCTAGTAAGTTGCCCAACTCAGCTCCACTCTTGACACTGTGCAAAGTGCAACCAATCAGAGCTGGAGTCCAAAGACAGAAGCTCAGCAGTACCTGGCAGGGCCTGCGCAGGGCCAACCTGGCCTTGCTCCAGCTGGGGTCCACCACACCAGGGTGCCTGTTTTCCGCTTTCAGAAATTTACATTCCAACCAGAAATGAAGCACTAGTCTAACATAAATCTACACAAACACACCACAAATGCAAAGGGGCAAAACATCGAAACCTTACAGACTTAACACATGTATCTGCTCTTAGTTCTGGAACAAACCCTCTAGACTTCACCTTTCCCCACATCTCAGCTTGTGAATACCCCCAAGCGTCATCCTTGGAGAAGTGGGCTTGAGATCTGTCCTTCCTTCTTCACATGTGGCTACCTTGTGAATAAACTTGCCCTTCTGCAGAACTCATGGTTTCAGTGGTGGGCATATACTCTAAAGTGGCCTAGTGGGTGTGACTGGATAACAGTGCCAAGGGCTGAATAAACCTTAGAAGAGATCCCTGTCAGAGGCCAGTCTGTGTCCCAGGTCCTGTTCCCAGGTGCCACTGTAGGGCATTCCTCCTGTGCCCCCGCCCCATTCCTCCCAGCTTTCCCTACCCAAGGTGCCACTTGTAGAGAACTAGTCCTGCTACTTTGTTCTCCTTGGGGCCAGGAGATAGCTCAGTGTTAAGCACTTGCCTGACAAGTGCAAGGTTCTGAGTTTGATCCCTAGTATAAAAGAAAGAGAGGATTTTCTGCTGAGTGAGGATTTTCTGCTGAGTTCCGGGAGCCCCCAGACCCAGTCCTAGCCCAGGTCCGGGGCACAACAGGTTCACCCTTACGGGCAGCAGCGGGAAGGATTGAGCACAGCAGCCAGACCCAAGCCAGACGCAGCTGTATAAGTCCAAACTTTGTAGAGCTGAACTTCAGTACGTGCGAAGGTTATAACTACAGCAAAGATCTACAACAAAGGTCAGAAGACAGTGCTACACAAAATGACGAGAAGGAACAAAATGCAACCTCAGAACCCAAGCCCACCTGTAACAAGTACAGAGGACACTAACACAGAACAAATTGGAAATCACACAGCTGAAAGCAATGAATCAGCAGCTTCTGAAATAAAACAGCTGCAGAAAGATATAGAAGACCTCAGATTGGAAATGAGAAAAGAAATCCTTGAATTAATAACATCTGCACTAAAGAATCAAATGCAGAAACATATGGAAGAAACCCAGCGCCCACCCAGAACAAGTGCGGAGGACACTAGCTCGGCCTAGTATAAAAGAAAGAAAGAAAGAGACAGAGAGAGAGAGAAAAGAGAAAAGAAAAGAAGAGATATACTTTGTTCTCCTGACCTGAAGGCGAAAAGGATGAATGGAAGACACAGAGATTAATATCCCCAGCAATTGAAGTAACACAAGATTCACTTGCCTCCTATTATCTATTAAAATATGCTCAGGCAAACAACTTAATCTCAGCTGTATTAACTTTCCCTCGAACCTGCAACATGCCCTCATCACATGATGCCTTTCTCCTCCATGCTCACAGAGGTGGCCAAGGGGGTCTTAATCTTCCTCTGGTCTCCTATATACCTCCAAATGGGCATTTTCTTTTGTGGCTCATGAGGCTCTGTATGAAGCAGAAATAGAAACACAAATTACCTATCATTAGATTACATAGAAGTACATAATACCTTATTCTAACCTCCTAGCAACATTGCCAACAGGTAACTTTAATGCTGCTGTATTTTATATGAGGAAACCAAGGACCAAAAAGGTTAAGAAGCCCACTGAAAGATAGGCAGTGGCAGGCTGTGATTCTAACATACCAAGGAGCAGTGTCCTGCCCACAGGCTCCTTGGAGCTCTTTATCCTACACCCAGGTCTAGGAGCAGGGTCTGCCCTTCTCCTGATGCCCCTTTGAAGTCACTTCTCTCCTTCCTTCTTTGCGGGGAGGTCATAGAAGACTACAGACTCATCTAGAGGCACACATACTGGCAGGGTAAGAACTCAGATCTGGAGACACTATGGGGTCTCCAGAGTAACAGTCTATCCAATGAGCCTTCACAAGCCAGGAACAGTCCTGTGACTGAAATGGTTACTGCCATGACCTCAGTTCCTGGCCCCTGGGAGGAGATAGCAAACAAGTTTCCCTTTTAATCTACACAGAGGTGGGTATAGGTGTGTGACACAATTTTACCGGAGCCCATTCTAAATGGGGAAGGCATCAAACTGACCTTTCATATCAATATCCTTCAATGTTACATGAGAGAGACCAGTCTCTTCTGGACTGTGTTCTGGGGATGAGGCCCACACATTGGAGAGGCCTGGAAACTCCCACTTTCCAGTGCTAATGACTAACCAGGCCTTTTGTAGCTTGGGGCTCAGCCTTCTTCCCTCCTTTCCCTTTAGCCCACGAGGTCAACATCTAAAATCTGGGAGATTTTCAGCTTGTTTTTGAAAACCGTTCCTGCCTTCCTAGGCTCTCACGCACAGAGTATATGAGGGACCCCATCTTATTGGCCTCTATAGCCTCCCACACCGAGGCTGAGTCCTGGCTGCTCTTGGCTGACACACTGGCCCCTGGACCTCCTCCTTCTGGGGCAACCAGCTGTGCTCCAAGTCCTGTTCTAAGCATCAGGCCCACAACAACCAACCTGAGCCTCCTCACCCGCAGACCCAAGGTAAAGATTGTGACACCAACAGGAGGGGTAAGACGGAAGGCTGGCATAGGGGGGTCCGGAAATCAAAATTATAAATTGTTCTGTCCCCAGAACCAGCTGCTCAGGTCACACCCATGCCTCCTACCACAAGCAACCAAAAGCAAGTGGCCATTAGGTCCAATCTCCAGAAAGTGGCAAGTCTTCCAGATAATGGCAACAAAGAAAATCACTCTGAGGGCCAATGGAAGAAAAACAATTTAACACCTAACTAACGCGTATTTTCTTTATTTACAAACTCCACAATTCATACTCTGAATAAATACATCTAAACTGATAGCAAATCATTGTTTAAACTTTGCATAAAGAACATAACTAGTTTGACAATGATACTAATAAAAATCTAGAAATTAAGGGCAATTCTCTAAAACCAGAAAACATACTTTGGACAATATTCACTTTAATGGATTTAAAAGATTCTTAAGACAGTCCACAGCATCAGCTCCCAATGAAATAAACTTCTAACGTTTACAATGGTGAATACCCTCAGACTCCGCACCCTCTTTTGAGGAGAATATGTATACTTAAACACGACTCTTGATCTGAAGCTTGGAGTTTGCAATTTCAGAGGTCTCTGGAACCATGGTCAGTGAGCGCTCCAAGTTAATAATCCGGCTCCAGAGAGATCAGAGAGAATTAATTTCTAAAAAGGAGCTGTTTCTACTAAATGCTGGTTCAGTGAAATTAACTGTCGCTGTGTTTTTTAGGTTGACGGAGTTAAAGAATCTAATCTCCCTTAGAGATTCAAATTATAACAGAAACACGCATCAAGATAAACACAACAAATTTCACTCACGGCAAAATCTCCAAACATCAGGAATAGCAGGCAAGAGTCTGGCGAGTTTGCAAGGTTTCAACTTAAGACAGCTGTTTTCCCGCAATGCTAAGGAAGGGCGCCAGGACTTGCCTGCCTGACCACCTGGGACAGTCACTGAAGATCACCGTGGGAAGGGTGAGCATTCTCAGGGATGGCCCTTGCTCACACCCAGGTGGCCTTTCAGAAGGATCATGCAATGCGCAAAGCCAACAGCCACCGATGGCTCCACACGAGGCCCTTGGAGTTGAAGCAGCAATTCTGTGCCCCCGCCCCCCTCAAAGCATGCGGGCCTTAGGGAATGTGGGGACCCTCCCCCAGACTACAGAAGAAAAGGTAAGTGGACTAGCTCAACACGACCGCCGCTTCACCATTTTTTCCAGAAAGATCTGGATGGTATTTCTTTTCCTTTTTTCAGGAGTTAAACGGACAGCCAAGTCTGTAGAGGCAGCCCCTTTCGCAAAATGCGCGGTGGTTATGCTAGAGCAGAGCGCACGCCGGCAGGGTGCAGGGACAGGGGTTCCCTGCGCGCCCCAAGCCGCGAGGGAGTGACATCAGAGGCTCGCGTGGACTGATCCTGCAGCAAAGCCTGGCACCCGGCGTGCGTGCGCGGGGAATGGGCCTTCCTCCAGGCGGAGGCCGAGCAGCACTAACCCTTCTTAAATTTATTCAGGCAGCCAGAGCTGCAGAAGGAGCGCACGGAGGCCGTCTCCCAGCAGCCGCGTCCCTTCATCCCCGCGGCCGGGCGGCCTCCGAGCGGTCGGGCGCTACATGGTGCCAGACTCCGGGCTCACACGGACGCGCGCACAGCTCGGCGGGCCGCCCGGCGGAGGCGGCGGGCGCTCGCGGGTCCTGGCGCTGCGCTACCACAATGCACCACTGCCGCCCAACGCCCGGGACAGGAGCCCGTTAACCCTGTCGGCGCCGCAGGAGCCTAGCCCGACCCGGCCGGCAGCGCTGCCTCCCCCGCCTCCTCCCCCGGGAACGCAGCCCGCGCAACCCCGCAGGCACTCTGGACGCTGAGTGTAGGGCGGGCTTCCCATCCCAGCGTCACGTGAGAACTCGAAAACCCCAATGAAGGTGTCGCCCCCTGCAGCGGCAGACTCGGCGTTGCTGTATTTCACCGGGGAAGATGCCCTTGAGAGCATGGGGCACGTGGGCAATGGGGATACCCCGGGGCTTGACGGTGATTCCAGGAAATTGAGGTCACCTCTGGGACCTGATCATCTTCTAACCTCGCTGCGCTGGCTGAGGCACCAGTGTCGGGCCACCTGCAGCCGCCTGGGAGCTGGGTTTCCCTAGAACCTGCTACCATGGGCTGCAGGTATCTAGGGACTGGTGTCTCTGCCCAGATCTCTGTGAATACATGTCCCCAGTCCAGTTGTGCGCGGGACTTCTCCACGGGATGTATGCTGGGCATCACAAACCCAACTACCCAAATCTAAGCTCTCTGTGTACCCCTAGAATCTATTCCGGAACACTTCCCTGATTCTCCCCACCTCCACCACAGCTAGTAGTAGTAGCGCCATCTTCCCAGCTGCCAGAACCTTGGAGTCATCCTGGATTCCTTTCTCAGATCCGCACGCGCTCAGCCAGCACATTCTGAGGCTGTAGCAGTACAGTAAAACCAGGATCCGCTGTTATTACCACTCCCACTGCTGCCTCCCACCCCCTGTGGACTCTTACAGAGCCTCCCAGCAAACTTCCCTGCTTCTCCCCTCTCCCGCCAGGCTAGAACAGCAGCCCTGGCCCACATGTTCAATATGTGCTCAATTGTACCACTCAGGGTCTCCAAGACCTCGCAAGCAGGCTGTCCAAATCGTCATGACCTCACCCCTCCAGTTCCTCTGCTCTCTTTCTCTTTCCTGCCACAAGGATATTCTGGCTTCAACACAAAGTCACAGCCAGGCAGTCCAAGCCCTGGCAGACCCTTGGCTCAGTGTCCCCCTCTCCCACCACTCTGCTCTGGGAATGTCTTGTCTTTCCCCCTGGATGATGGGCTCTGTGTCCCAGGTCTGGGCTTTGCATTGTTTCATCTCTAGTCTTGCCCTACACAACCCTACAGGAACACAGCCAGAGGGGTTTATCTAACATAATTGAAACAACAGCCACTTTCTCCAATTTAAATTTCAAATCACAACAAAGCTCCTATTTTTAATATCTAACAGGTGATTCTGGGTCAATAATTCCCTTCAGGCCTTTGAAGCAACTACTTCTTCCACTTAGAGAATTAGTCCTTAGCACTTATGTGAGAATCACTGGCCCAGGGGATGGGAGGCATTAACCATGCCGGGCCTTGATTTTCTTTTCTTTTCTTTCTTTCTTTCTTTCTTTCTTTCTTTCTTTCTTTCTTTCTTTCTTTCTTTCTTTTTTTTTTAATGTATTTAGTATAGGGTCTACAGGGTCTCATTACACAGACTGGACTCACAGTGATCCTCCTGTTTTTAGCCTCCCAAGTGTTGGGATTACAGGCACACACCACCACTCCTATTCTCAGTTACCATCTCAAGCACCCTGGGGTTGGGGCTGGCATGTCACAACAGGGATTGAACCCCAGTGGCTGCACCTGCCTAAGCAGGTTCTTCAGTCCACTGTGTTATCTTGCCAGGCTTTGGAACTTGATTTTCTAGCTACCAAATGGGAAGCAAAACTAACGTGGAAATGGTTCTAGAGATGGAGTGAGGGCCAAACACCAAGCCCTGGACTGTGTGTTGTACCTGCACTTTCTCAGTTCTACCAATACAGTAAGTCCCCAACTTACAAGGGAGTTCGTTCCATTGTGGTGTGATGTTCTGAAGTCAGATTCATTCGTAAGCCCAACAAAGTGAGTCTTATGTATCTTTGACACCAATATATAATGTGAAGCATAAAATAATGTGAGGTATGTTCATACCTGTGGAAGTTTGGAACTCATATGTTTGTAAGTTGGAGACTTACTGTACCAACTTTTACAGATGAGGACACTAAACCTTGCTAAGGTGGAGTCTCGCCCAGTAACCCACCTGTTCTGAAAGGTCACATTCTGAACCCTGCTCTATGGGGGTCAGTCCCCGAGCAACCACAGACCTCATGAGAAAAATGTAGGGGGAAGCTGGCTGAGGTAGCGTTTCAGATGCTATGGGGAAATGTTCGGAAAAGCAGAGGCAATCTTTCCATCTTCCTTTTCTCTCTTGAGATGAAGGTCTCACTCTGTTGCCTTAGTTGGTCTTGAACTCCTAGACTCAGGGGATCATGCTACCTCAGTCTCTCAAGTGGCTGGGACTGCTGCAGACAGCCAGTACTAATACCTAGCTCACAGGCAACCTTTTAAGGATTTGTATGTGTAGCAACAAATCATACTCAAGATATTTAAGCAAAGTCCGGAAGAGTCTATTTAACACAGGGCTGTCCTCTGCATCCTGAGAGCTGAGGAAATGGAGGGCAGGAAGCTCAAAACTGCACATCTGTCTCCACAGATAGTGGTCTCTGTTCTCACTGGGCCTCTCTCCTGTCTCCACTATCTATCCCCCCATCACCTAGAGCCACCTTGACTTATGGTTGTGGACTTGAGAAGTGAGGAAACAAAACAAGTCCAGGAAAGTCAGCAAAATAACAAAAAACATGAAAGTTACATAGTTCACTGTTTTGATATAGATCGTAAATGTGTTCCCCAAAGCCACTGTGTTAGAAGCATGGTCCCAAGTGATGGTGCTACTGGCAGGTGGTGAAATCTCTAGGAGAGGGCCTTAGTTGGGAGAAGTAGGTTACTGGGGGAATGGCTTTGAAGGGCATATTTCATCACATGGTCCTGACTGTCTTTCTCTGCTTCCCAGCTGCCATGCCTGGGGAGGGCAGCTCTGCTGTACCACACACTGTCCACCATAATGTTTGGCTTGGTCTTGGCCCATAGTGATAAGGCCAAAGGACCATGCAGTGAAAGCTCTGAAGCCATGAGCTCAAATACATCTTCTCTCCCTTAAGTTGATTCTCTCAGGTATGTTGTCATAGTAACACACTGTTATGGCTTATGTCTAAATGTTCACACAAATCTGCATGTGGTCATAGGTGGGGATTTTCAGGGGTGGTATAATCTAGGGTATGCAATGCTGGGAGTAAGAGTATGTAACTACTGAACTGATTTGGTGTATTTCTGGGTGGAATTAAGGGTGTTCTATCCTAGGTGCGAGTGCTACACAACCTAAGGGCAGGGAGCCTGGATACAAATAAAGAGACAGAAATAATCTGCTGTGTATCACTTGTTGCTTGCTGCTTGGATGCTTTTGTTGTCTTCTACTTGCCAGGTACTGTCTCTCCTCTGTGGTGTCCCTCTGCCAAGGTGGTAACCTTGCCTTGGAGCCAGCCACTATAGACTGAAACCTCTACACACACTGAGTTGAAATAAACCTTTCCTCCTGTAAGTTTGAGTGTTGGGTGTTTTGCCTCAGCAATGAGAAAAAGTGTCTAAGACACACATCCACTAAAGTACTAACACACCCACTAAAGTACACACACACATTTTCCCTTTATACCTCATTATTTTGCACTGTAAGTCACATGAAAAAAAATTCACCAGACTCTGCTCATGCAAAACCTAGCTGACCAAAGTGTGAGGAAGCCAAAGAAAGAACTTTCAGGTGATTCCAACTGCTCTGCCCTGCTCTGAGCCTGTGTGTTTCCCTCCCACCCTGCCTGCCAGGGCTGACCTCCAGCTCTCCTCTGGCCCTCCTCTGCAAATGTCCTGAATCTGTCTTGAACTGCTCCAGATGCTGTCCCCCAGAAACCCCCAACATAACCTCCCAATACGAAGTGTACCAACTCTAAGACCCTTTCAAGGTCTACTCAGCCCAAATATCTTAGCAGGCAACCCCGGAGGCAGCAACATCTTTCCCTCTCCAGTCCTATCTGACCCCAAATCAAGAGGATCACTTCCAAGTCTTTGGTTTCCTCTCCTGTCTATAGTTACCTCTCTCCTTGTCACATCCCACTCTCACTCCTGCTCATCCCCACTTCTGTTTGCTACCGGAACACAGTTGATTGGAGTCCATTTCCACTACGCTTTCTCCTTTGCTCAGTAACAGGGCACATAGCTGTTTAACTGAAATGCATGCAGATGCCTGTGTGTGCGGGAAGGCACACACATATTTGTTGTCCACTGCAGTGCTGGAAGCAACAGAAACAGCTCCCTCAGGCGCAGAGATCAGACCCCAGAAGCCAGTGTAAGGCCTCTGGGGCAACATGACGATATGGAAAGAACCACAAACATGTCCTTGTCCTGTAGCCCAGTATGATGAATTGGATTGACCATGTGCAAACAAGGAGAAAAGAGCAAAACATGCTGTAGCCAACAGTATTTGTTGCAAAAACCCAGAAGCAACCTAAGAGTTCAGCAGTAGGTGAATGGTTATTTCATCAACTTCATGGAACATCATGTAGGCATTTAGAGTTACACAGGTGCTAGTTCCACAAAAAATAAGAACTTGTGCTTAAAAAGAAAAAGCTGGGGAAAAAAAGAGCTCATAAAACATAACTCAGTGAAAGCTACACATATTAGATGTTAAAATAATTGAAACCTTGGCTTCTGGAGTGCTTTGGACTGGTTCTTTTGCAGAACCCAGTACACCATACTTGGGGGATCCCATTTACTTGTCTGGACACCATAAAAGACTGTGAATGCCTTGAAGATGGACATTGTGCCTTCTTCTCACTATTGTGGCCTGGTATGTGGTAAGTGCACCATGAATGACTGAGCATGGGAATAACAGAGGAGATCAATGAACTGATTGATGGAAGCAGCTTAGTCATTCATCAAGAGCCTATGAGGCCCAGCAATCAAACCACACCAGCCTCAGGCCTTACCAAGCCCCCTAGCCCACCATCTAGACTGCACTTCTGGTACACTCCACCTTCACAGCCCCCTCTTCCCGCTGCATCCCTGCCCAGCTCTTGAAGGAACTGCACACAGGCAAGGAGGATCAGCTTGGGAGTCCTATGGAGCAAGATCCGATGGTGGATTGCTGGCCTGAGTTGGCCACAGTCTTTAACTGCTATGGGACTTAGATATCAGTAGCTCCCTTTCTAAGCCTTAGGATCATGTTTAAGAAAGGCTGGAACCCACAGAGGAAACAAGTTTGCCAAGGGTTCAGTGCGCATGCGTGTTTCTCGTGGGGCGTCTTAAGAATGAAGCGCTTAAAACCAGCAGTGTTCTAAGAATAGCCATGCATAGGTGCTGACTGCCATCCTCATTAATAAATGATCCTGCACCGAAGCCAAAGAATTAATTTGAGAGCAATTTAAGATAATGGGTTGCTAGGCAATTAAAATAAACTTCCGAGGGAACATTTTTCCTCACTTAATCATTGGTTATTTTAGGTTAAAAAAAAAAATAGGATCAGGGAGAAAGTGGCATTCAAACTGGTTTGAAAAATGGAGAACCTAGGGATGCTGTCTTGGCAGAATCCTGACCACAGGTGCCCTCTGCTCCAGGCAACAGAGGAGGTGAAGCTGCCTCTTGAAGCAGGCCCTGGACGTTTTGTCCTGGGGAGTGTAGAGATGGCACCCAAGTCTCCAAATGCGCACTCTGCACAGTGGAGGGTCAGACCTAACCAGGCAGCTCCAAGGAGGCTTGGCTTCTCCCCAGCCTCAGGGCACTGAGCATTCAGTTATTGCTTGGTGGACTCTAAATGTGACTTTCACCAGCAAAGCCCTCATGATAGTCAAGGAGCTGGAATTCCCAAGGGGATTACTGTCCATTTGTTTAGTTTTTAATTATTTCTTTTCCTTCCTTCCTTCCTTCTTTCCTTCCTTCCTTCTTTCCTTAAGTAACAACAAAAGAAAGTGAAAATGCAGATCCACGACAGGATGTTCCCTTTTCTTTCCTGGTTATTAAAGCAACACAAATTAGCTGCCTTGATGTACCCTTTCAAATATACTAAAACGGTCAAATGGTATTTGGCTAATAACCCCTGATGCCGGCGGGAATTGGGTATGCACTCGGTGGCACTGGTGTTCTCACTTCATAAAGTAATATCACAGTTTATTGAGGGGAAGGGCTGCTGCTGCCCTTAATGCCATAACCTGGCTCCCGGGAATTTTCCATCAGGAAATAAAGGGAAGCCAAACTCTTGCTGTGCAGTACAAAGATATTCACTGAATCATCTGTAACAGCACAAATGGGGAACTCAAATGCTCAGCAGTTGATAAATGATTCAAAACATTAGCATACGTAATTTTGTAGAACATTATGCAGCCATTAAAATGATCATTATAACAATTATAAAGTGGGATTAAGAAGGCAGGACATGAAGTATCATGTTTAATGGGAGGTCAAAGATGGGAAATAAAAGTCATGTGGAGGGAGAAGATGGGAAGAATGTACAAAAATAAGAAGTTTTGAATGGGCAACTCTGTGTGTGTGTGTGTGTGTGTGTGTGTGTGTGTGTGTGTGTTTTGAGACAGGGTCATGTTGTGTAGCTCAGGCTTGCCTTCCATTCACTGTTTAGCCCAGGCTGACCTCAAACTCGACTTGATCCTCTTGCCTCTCCTGAGTGTTGGGATTACAGTTGTGTGCTACCATACCTAGCTAAATATAGATAATCTTTCCCTTTCTGTACAGTTTTCCCCCTCCACAATAATAAAAACGTAACATGCTAGATTCAATCAACTGAATTATTATTTGAAACCCTTTTCCAAGAGAAGGGAAACCTTGTCCAAACAAAGAAGAGGAAAACAATCTGCTGTTCCTTCCTTAGAAAGGCAAGTCATGAGACCACAGGACAGTGGGGACATGGGACAGCAACTCATGGGGCAGCAGGAAGTCAGGACAGTGGGCCTCTAACAGTTTCAACATTAGGCCAACTGACCGGCAGGAGGTCTGAGCTTTGGAATCGAATACACAAATCTGAGCTCAGATCTGCAACTTTTCCCTGAGCATGAGCCTCTCTGGGCCTCAACTTCCCTGATTTTTACCTAGACTCAGTAGTATTTCTCTGTGATGGGTAAGACTGTGTGCCCCCAAGTTCCTATGTGGAAGCCCAGCCAGCACCTCACTAAGTGACTGTTTGGACATAGGGTCTTTAAAGAAATAATTAAAACAACAGCTGGGTGTGGCGGTGCATGCCTGTAATCCCAGCACTTGGCAGTCTGAGGCAGGAGGATCATAGGGAGTTTGAGGTCAGCCTGGACTACATCTTGAGACCCTGTCTCAAAAAAAAAAGCTAAAATGAAGTCATAGCAGTGGGACCTAATCCAATATGATGGGTGTCCTTGTAAAATGGGGACATTAGTTCTTGGATATACAGAATGAGGAATGACCATGTGAGAATGCAGCAAGAAACAGTAGTCTTGAAGCCAAGGAAAGAAGCAATCAAACCTCTGAACACATACTGGACTCCTGCTCTCCAAAACTGAGAGAATAAATTTCTGTGTTGGCTTTCTAGTCTGTGACATTTGTTATGGGAACCAAAGCTGACTAATGCACTTCTTTATGCAAAGCCACAAAGATGACACTAGCACAGGCAGGTGCTCTTCTGGGGAATGTGAACTGCATCAGGAACAGGGCACCAGGTATCCCCAAAATTACAGCCCCAGAAGAGGCTTGTGCCTCAAGAGCTGATCTCAATGCCCATCACAGAATTCACTAACCAGGACATTCAGATGGGTAGGAAGCCCTGCCAAGGACGGCTTTTGTCATTTCCCTGTAGCAGCTGCAGCGAGACCAGGCAAGCTGGCCAGTGCTGCTACACTACGCAACCAGCAAAGCAGAATTTGAATGGTTTGCTCGAGCAAAGACCAGAGAATGGTCGAGAATATAACATTTTAGGCTTCCAAGCTTCATTCTTCTCCACTCCTAAAGAATGTAAGCCTTTGATATATTTTATACCATAAGCACAAAGACACTCTACAGCACTGCAGCTACCATCACATAAAGTTAAAAAATAAGCAACAAAGAGAAAACACTTGAAAAACATATAACAAAGGGAAAATAACCAAAACCAGAATATATTGCTACAAATGTGCATAAACCCCTACAAATATTCAAAGTAAAATAGCAATGAATATGAATATACAGGTCTCAAAATGCATGCAATTGGTCAATAAGTAGATCAAAAATACTCAGTCCTAGGGGTCATAAGGGGGATGCAACACGGAGGAAGTACCTTTTCATCCATCCATTAGAGTAACAAAGAATGATGGAGTAGTATTGGTTGACAAGTCACACTACTGCAATATATATATATATATATATATATATATATATGCATATGCATTCTTTTTGGCCAGTAACTTGACAGTGCTTATTGATATTTATTATGTCTGTGTCCTTGGAATCCATGATATAGAAAAACACATATATGCAAAAAGATGTATATAAAAGAAGTTTTAATAAAGCACTCTCTGGAAAAGCAATAAAATGTAAAGAACTTACTTCCCTATCAAGAGGGAAGTGAGGGCTGGGGAGATAGCTCAGTAGAATGAGCGCCTGTCTGGCAAGTGCAGGGTCCTGAGTTCAATCCCTGGTATTGGAAGAAAAAAGAGAAAAATGAGTAAATTATGACACACTATAGAATTTTATGCTTTTTTTTTTTGTGGTACCAGGGATTGAACTCAGGACCCTGTGCTTGCCAGGCAAGTGCTTACTCTACTGAGCTATCTCCCTGGCTATGCTATTGTTTTAAAATGAGATTAAGTTGACTTGTATTAACATATAAAGATCTTCAAACTATATTGGTAAGGAAAAGAACAAGCTTCTTACCAATATGATAATACAATCTCATTTATACACATATATGTATAATGTACATGTGAGTGTGGGAATGTGCTCTTACCTGGCTTTGAAAAGATCGAGAAAAGCACCACTTTAACACATTGATGTGCATCTCTCTCAGGAGGAGAGTGAAGTGAAGGCAGGAGTTGAAAGATGACTAAATTTTATATTATATACTTTAGAGTGACTTGAATATTTCACAGACTTGTATTTCCTAATTAAATGTGTTTTCTCAACAAATTATAGTGGGAATCAATCCCTGCTATGATGCCTTACAAGGGATTCTAATGGTAGGTCAGGCACAAAAGGAGGTGTGCAATAGGTAAATTTGGAGCAGAAGGGCCCAGGGGTCACATCAGAAGAGCCACCACATCAGTGCACACAGACCAACCTGGCAGGCAGCAATCAGAGAGGGGCTGGATCATTTGGCATACCCGTGGCACGATCCCCATGAGGCGGAGGAGCAGAGCCGCCCATGGTGATGGGCCCTGCAAAGAAGGGACAGAGCTACAACCACGTTTGAGGGCAGGAGGGCAAGTACCTGTCATCAAGCCAGACTGGAGGCCTCCCTTCCCCTTAGCGGCCACACTTTTGGCAGAAGCTCATGGCCACAGGTACCAGTGACTCCAGAGTAGCAGCTACGGCCTTAGGACAAGGCCCATGAGACTGTCTGGGCATGTACCTGCACTCACCTCACCAGGCCTGCTCTGGGTTGCATGGTCCACGGAGGTGTCAGGACAGGTGCCTGAGACAGCAATAGTTTCACAGGCAAATGTAGACACAGGAGGAGATAAGAAATGGCAGGTGCACTGCTCCTTGGAAGGCCATCTCTGTTCCCATGGTCCTGTAACTCTCTGCAGGCCTCTTCTTGTGGTGGCCTTAGTCACATTCACCTTTATTTGAAATTCCTTGTTTCCTAATCCTTTCGCCACACATCCCTGGTGCTCCAAACTTACTGGTCCCCACTCTAAGGCAGGAATTGGTCCTTACCTCAGTTCTTTTTCCACTCCATCCTGAACCCTAAGTGACAGTGTCTGTGCTCCTAGTTCCATGTCCCATGTCCGTGTCCATATTTCCCTGGCTACAGTAGAAGTAAAGTCTTCCCCTCCAAGTTTGAGACCTCCACAGGCACCAAACCTCACCCTCTTCACCTGTACCCAACAGGAACCAATATTTTTTCTTTGCTCCCTCATGACAACTTTTCCACTTTGAACAATTCTTTCTGTCTCCAGGCATCAGGTGAAGACCAGAGGTTTCTGTGGTTACTCCCTTGAGTCCCTACATGTGATGAACCCTCAAGTCCTAAAACTGTCTGTAAATTGATACCCTCTTTCCCTGGACCAGCCACCTCGTTTGATTCATTCTGAGGTCTCAGCTTCCATGTTTACCCCTTCAAGTCATCATGTGGACAATTTACTGAAAACATCAGCTGCTCCCTGACATTTCCATTCCATGGCTCTCTTAGATGAACAGTACTAGGTTCACCAGATTTAATTCCTAGGGCTGGGAGGCTTTAAAAGACAGGAATCTGTTATCAAGAAATTCTAGAGGCAAAGAGTCCAGATCATGGTGTCATTAGGGCTGTGCACCCTCTGAATGCATGGTAGGAGGATTCTTCCTTGCCTCTTTTAGCTTCTGGTGGACCTGGGCCTTCCTTGGCTTGTGGCAATGTAGTTCTAATCTCCGCCCCTCTTCCCATGGCCTTCCCCTCTCTGTGCCCTTCTACCATGTGTATCTGAGCCCAATGTTTTACTGTACTGAGTTACAGTAGAGACCAATGAATCACCTCATCTTAACTTGATTACATCTGCAAAGACTTTTTACCAAGCGAGGTCACATTCACAAGTACAAGGGGTTACGACTTGGGCAAGTCTTTTGTGGAGTACAATTCAACCTATAACACTCATTGTAATTACAGATGCCCAGCACTACCTGAGCAACAGTGAGACTCAGATTCCTGTAAATGGATTATTGAGTAAGAGTGATGAGTCTAGGTAGGGAAGGAAAGCTCAGGGAAGGAAAAGGGCTTGGAGGAGGCATCTTAGGGCTACAGTGAGCATAGGAGGGAAAGGAAAAGTCTAGAAAGGACGAGGCGCACTGCACGGGAGAGGGCTTTGCTGTGCAAGGTGCAGAGCCAGCCTGCAGAAAGGCCCTCCAGGTCAGGCTGATGCATCTGCCCTCATCCTAGAGGCAGTAATGGGTCAAGGAAGGCTCCTCAGGAGAGCAGTGAAAAGAACAGAATCTTTGTTCTTGAGGGATTAACCTGCTGGAGGCACACAGGAGTAAGTCTCAAAGGTGAACCATGCAGGGAGGTGGCCAGGTCAAAGGATATGGCAAAAATGTCAGCCAATAATGAGGAAATGAATCAGAGCAGTGACAGCATGGCCTAAGGGATAGAATGGAATTCAGAGAAAATGTGGGAGGAAAATGGAAAAAGCCTGACATCAGGATGCAGGAGCAGGAGTGAGGCTTTCAAGGGCTGGAGTCTAGGGGAGGAGATAGAGAAGGCAGGGACCAGGACCTGGAAAGGGCAGCCCAGGGGAAGAAGCAAGCCTGCAAGGATATCACGTGGTTTAATGTCTTGAAATGCTCAGTGCGTAACCACTAAAGAGGGCTGATGTTCTGTAAATAATTCAAGTTTATGGGCAATGAGCATATTTTTTTATATCAATGCTTGGTACCCAGGCTATGAGTAGTAGGTAGGATTAAAGAACGGTCTTAAGTCACAAGAAGTAGAAACTCAACTGAATAACCTTTAAATGATCTCATCACCCCAGGAAATGGAAATCAATGAAGTCTGCAAATGGCAACAATGTGCTAGAAAAAGCCAGATGGAGCAGGGAACCGGGTATGGGGGAGCTGCCATCCAGTTCAGTGGCATCTCAAGGATCTGTAGAGGTCCCTGGACTCGGGAAGTTTTTTTCTGGTAGAACCACCAGCAATACCAAGGCTCCCTACAGAGGCACTATGGTGCAGTGCACTAGGAGGGGCTCTTATCCATGGGGTGAATAAAGACCCCTCTCCTCCCCCCTCACCTCCACAGATGAGTCATTTCCTCTCTGGGCCTCAGTCCCTTCATTCATAGCAGGAGAAGCTGGTCTAGCTGATTTCTAAGGGCTCTTCACCTTCCAGCTTTGTTTCCTGCTGTGACCGCTGTCACTACTGCAGGGATAACAAGTCCCATCCCCGAGTAGGAACAGGGTGATTTGGCAGGCCAGAAAGGGGAAGTGCCAGACATTAACTCCTCCCCATTGTCACTCTGCATGGATGACCCAACTTCGTATTTTTCCTTTCGCCACCGCCACTTAACAATGGGGCACTGTCTTCTCAGGGGGAGAAGAGAACACTGGATTATAAGCCTGCAGATGGGGGTGACTATGACCAAATTACTTCCCTTTTGGCCACTGACTTATCTATGAGGCCCTCTCATCATGCTGCATAGGTAGGTGCTAGAGTTGGCCCTCAAGCATCTGTGACTAAACCTCTCTTAGCTTCAGTCTCCTTTGTATAATAAGGGTGGTCATGTGCTCACTTTGTCAGGTCATTATGAATGAGTTGCTGCAGGAAAGCCTAACCCAATGAAGTCCCCACCCACCCAATGTTAGTTGCTATTACCACAGAGCATATAGGATATAAGCAGACAGAGGAGACACATACTTTTGAAAGAAAACCCAGTGTCAAGAGTGAAAGACATATCAAACGAGACAGCAGCGACATCATCCTGCTACAAAACATCCCTTGCCAAGAAGCCACTCCTGAAAGGGCTTTCTCTAAGCAGACTTCTCAAGGTCTTGGGCACTGGACATTCTTTCTTTATTCTTTTGCCAAGCCTCTCTACTAACCAGCCAATGGTCCCCACATTGGGAACATCACTTTAAACAGGACCAAACTAACATGAAGAGTTCTTCCATGGCCCTCATAGTTTGAAAACAAAAACAAATTAGAGGGAATTTTGGCAGAACACATTAATGCTTCTTTAACATCAGTGGAGGTAAGCTATGGCAAGAGATACTAAGAATAACATTGGGCACTTATGTGCCAATCCTGTGCTAAGAGTTCACAAACCAGTCTTGTATTACTTTCTCTGTTTTATAAATGAAAAAGTTGGAGACACAGAAAAATGCATGACATATGGTGAATAAGAGATTAAAATTGAGACTCAAACCCAGGTCTCTCAATCTGTAAAACTGAGTATTTCTTCACTCCTTGATGCTGCACAGCCACCTGCACCATGCTTAACACTTACTATATCCTACCAGGAACTCAAGATCAATTGCTTTCACCAAAATAAAACTTATTCTATTGCTAAATATTCATCATGACAACTTTATTTTCTGCCTTGACAAATCCAGACAGAAAGACTCTGCTCATATATCTCATGCAGTTTTTATAACTGTGCATAAAGGCATTCTTGAAGGTGTTACAACCAAATGCACAGCATCTAAACAGAACCTGGGAGTGGGATCTAGAACTAAATATCACCCAGGGTCAACCCTCAAGTAGTATCTTCTCCAGTTACAGAGGAGACGGTGAGCCCGCCTGAATTATTAAGGAGGTTTTAAATTGCTCAGACTACGGGCAAAAATAGATAGCCTGATTATATTACAGGTGTGCAACACACTAAAAATATATACATACCTCTCAACTTGATCTGGTTATGGAAACTTTTTGGCTATAAATGTAATATTTCAAAACAAATGACACAAACAGCTCAGATATACTGTTTCTCTAAAACCAAAACAAGAGCTCACTGCTTAACTGGACTGCCATTATATTTCTGGATTTCAGTTTTTATGAAACAAGTCAGCAAGGTAGAAAGTACAGTCATGAGTCAGCCATCCTTCCAATTATTCTCTTAAGGAGTTCATTCATCTGACCAAAATACAAGGTGCTTACATAGCAGGTAAAATTCTTTGGTGTGGAAAAAGTGATTAAGAATAATGTAAACCGAATAAATGTCAAATGTACAGTTATTATACTTTCCCCTTCGTGAACTTTCCTCTCTCCAGATCATCAGTGAGAGACAAATGGTACCTGGGTACCAAGTGACTTTGTTTAAGCAAGTAATGCTAACACATTCTTGGCATGCATTTCCATCAGCACTGCAGCAACACTGCAGTTCACACTGACCCTAAAACCAGCACATCATCGCATGCATTCTCTCCACCACTTTCATTTTATCAGCACCATGAGGCATCTGGCGATCAGAGGCAGCTGCCCAGCAGTCATTTATGATGCGCTGAGCTTAGGCTAGATAAACAGAACAAGACATACCCCTCAGTTTTCCAGCAGGAGCCTGGCAAGACTCAGAAGCTTCATCTACATCCATTTGATTAGAACAAGCACTTCGTATGACTTGGTATTTAACACAACTAGACCTCTCCAGGACCTAGAAGATGGTCCCTAGACCTCCACCCCACTTCTTTCACTCTCTTTCCTCCCAACACACAGAAGCCCTTTGCCTTAGCAGCAGACCCCCCCAGCAGCCCACCCACCCAACTCTAAGAATTAAGAGGTCTATCTGTCTGACCTTGCCAGGTGATTGACATGGGAACCGACTGCTGGTAGGACCGAAGGCAGAGGTGACCCATCAAGTTTAAACACATCTCCTGCTTCAGGAGATGGCTCAAGGCAGAAGGGGGGGGCAGCTTTAGGGGTCAAGGAAGCCCAAGGTTCCTCTGGCTGGGTAGTTGTTCTGCGTGACCCCCAGCTGCTTTCTCAGAGGCACAGGCAGGCAGGAAGGGTTTTTCTGTGACAGTCACCACTAGAGTTTAAAATCCCCTTTGCACGCTGGGAACACACACACACACACACACACACACACACACACACTGCTTGCCCAGTATCCACTTACTCCAGAGCACCCCTGCCTAAGTCCAGCTCACTTACGGCAACAACCAGGTGTATAGAAGTGACCCTTGCCCTTGAAGCCCTGGTCATGGCAGCTCCAGTGCCTAAGGAGACAAGAGGGAGGTAGGCAAAGGCAGAGAAGGGCTTTACTTTTTCATTTGCAGCCTCTAATGAAGGCTGAAGCTTGCCTTCCTCTACTAAAAGATAGCTGGCCAAATTCCAGTGCTAGGCTTCCCAGAATCAGCCCGCTGCACAGAGGGAAAGGTATCTCCCCTGTGACACCAGCCTGAGCAAACAGTTCTTCCTAGTGCTGAGCTATGGGTCGCACAGAAGGGTGAGGAGAACATGCCTGTGACAGTCTGACTTCTAGCTAAACGCTTTGTCCCCTGGCTTGGGGGGCAGAGGAGCCTGCCCTTTTTCCCAAGACTGGGGTTAGTGCACGGGCAGACCTCTGTACCCTCAGCTCCGCAGGCGGCTCAAGATCAGGAATGAAAAACACGTACAGTGGGAAAGGAAAATTTAAAGGTTCAAGAGATCCATGCCCCCAGCACCTGTATGCCCCATTCTTGCTCCGCTGCCCCGACTCACCCCACGGAGGGGCTCTCGAGTGTGGATGTGGGTCCGACTCCGAGGCTGCCCCTGTCGCCGCCTTCCCGCCGCCGCGCTCTCAGTCCATCTCCGTGCAGTGCCGGCTGCCACCGACGAGCCGAACCCGGGAGGAGGAGGGCGGTCCTCGGATTGGGTGTGTGCCGCCCCGACGCCCCGGGCCCGCCTCCCCGCCGCTGCAGACACTTCAGCACCGCGGACAGCGTCCAGCCCGTGCTCTGTGAGAGCGGCCCAGCTGTAAGGGGGGCTGTGAGCCCTGAACCCCCTGCTAACCCCTCAGCCTGGGAGAGGCAGGGGCGCGCTGCGTCGTGTCCTCATCCTTCTAGCTTCCTTCCCACCTGCTGAGAGAGGTCGACTCTGTCTCCCCGGGCCACTCCAAGAGCGGAGGGCCCCTCCCTCCCAAGGCCACCGGCCGGTCTCAGGTGGACCCTCCAGAGGCCCCTGCACCAGCACTATCTCCAGCAGGGATTAGCGTTTTCCCAACTAGCGGACTAGACAAAGACGACCTTTCTGTGGCGGGACACAGGCAGGCAACGGAAAGCGCAGCCCAGTCTCTTAAAATGCCCAAGTCTGGTCCTCAACTGGACCCGGTAGTAAAGGTGCTATCTCTGTCCAATCAAGGACAGACAGTACTAGTCCCTTGCCGGGGTCCAACAGGGAGAGGCTAGTAAGTGGCCCGTGGCTCACATCCTCATTTCTCTATACTCATTTCTCCTGTGGCTGCAAGGAATTAACCAATTATAAGCAAGTCTGTCTCATAAATCTGGGTTGTGGGACCCATCTTGGTTCTATCCCCACTTGGCATCCAATGCCTTCCACCCCCACTATCCTTGGTTCTAGAGCATCAATCAACCAACAGATGGGACTGCTGGAGCCTGATGACATCACACCAAACCACTTCCTCATGTGTCATTTCTGTTCAAGTCTCTTCTGTTGTTTCTTGTCCCCAGGCAGGAGCATCCCCAGCTGAGCTAGCAGAATTCTGGTTCTGGCTTGCCTTCTGTCACAGACTAGCAATATGACCTGAGCCACTACAATCCTAATTTTTCCTCTGGAAATAGGGAGTGGGTTTCCTTCTGGTTACAAGGCTAAAGTAGCTCAGTCTGCCTAGGAAAATCCACAGAGCGCACACTCACCTGAGCCCTTAGGCCTTTTTGGAGTTCAAGGTGAGGAAACTTCTCTTTCCCCAAACTAAACTGGAAACACCTGACTATTTTTAAAGCAACTACAACTTTTTACATGCCATCAATTCAAATTTTTTAAAAAAAATCTTCATTTTTACTCTCTGCCATGTTACCAGTTTGAAGGGATAAGACAGAATGGGATGAACTCAAGTCAAGGTTCAAAAATGCTGTCCAAGCAGGGATGGAGGCCTCTTTAAATAGTCCCACACCACGACTGTTGCATAAGGACTGCCACGCTGAAACATTGATAAAGGCCACAGCTGGAAAAGGAGCAGGCATCTGCCACTCAGGAAATGTGGCAAGAGACAGAGACCCCTTCAGTTTTCACATCAAGGAAGAAAAATCATAATCCACATGTGATACCTTAAAAAAAAAATAAAACTACCTCTACTTGAAGTTACCAGCCTGGGGAGATAGCTCAGCAATCTAAGCACCTGCTTGGCAAGCACAAGAACCTGGGTTCAAGTCCCAATACCACATGCGTGCTGGGCCGGCCCCAAAACCAGGTGTGGTGGCACACACCTGTAATCCTAGTGCTGGGGAGGCTCAGACAGAAGGATCACTATGAGTTCAAACTGTGTAGTGATACCGTGTACCAAACAAATAATTTTAAAAAGAAATTACCACCAATTTCTCTCTCTCTCTCTCTCTCTCTCTCTCTCTCTCTCTCTCTCTCTCTCTCTCTTAGAATTCCCACTTGACACACCTTTAATAATGTAGACCTTCAAAGATTCAAAATTTGGAACTCACAGAAATAACCTAAGCCACATAGGAAGATTTTAAAATTGCATTTCATTTATTGTTATTTTCTGTTAAAAAAAAAAACCCCTCAAACAAATATTACTGCTTCTTACTAAAAAAGCTGAAAAATATTTCTTCCCTGAGCCACCTTTTTCTTTCTGCCCCCCAGTACCTCTGCCCTTTGGCTTCCTCTCTCACATTCCCATCTTTGCAAGCACACTACAATTGTCACTGCAAGTGACAACCAGCAAACCATGACTTCAACACCACCTTTAAACACAAATGCTGCTGTTAGATCCAAACCAACCCACTCTCTTCCCTCTTAGCTCAGTTGTGCTTCACGTCCTCTGGAATACCATAAAAACAAGTCCATGGTTCACCTTCCCTTCTCCCTCCTTCCTCAAACCTGCTCCCTTGCCTAACCTTTCCTATTAACAATCTTGAAGACCTCCTCCTCTTTCTCTGGTCCTCCATGGTAGCCTTCCTCTCTGAGCCCCTGCCTCCATTCTTATTCTCCTCCAGAAAGTCTGTAGGAGTCCTTGCCTTTTGTTCTGGTAGGAACCTGTCAGCTCCCACCAAAGTGGGTCATATTATCACCAAGAGGTGCCCAGTAGTTCTAGAATGAGCAAACCGAGCAAGGTGATAACAAGAATAGCATAGTTTTAAATCTTCACTGAGATTTTATCTAATTCTTTTTTCCACCACCATTACCCCTTCCTCACCTCCAACCCACACCATACCATTTCAATCTTGGGGATGATATCATAGTCCAGGCATGTTTTCCAGGCTGGTAGGGGAAAAAGTGGCTTTACTTTAGAAAATCCATAGGACAAGTTCTTTTCCAGTGGGCAGTAAAAGCAAACAGGCTCTGAGGTGTTTGGTAGTGGCTGTAGTCAGGACTCTTCTGAATAGATCTGCAAACCAAATGTCAGGACAAATGGGAAGCCGTGAAACAGAGGTGGCTATTCATCCTCTAGTAAAGCCTCAAAAGCATAGGTGCCACCGAATGGATTCTTGCAGGGTTCGTATGAGGGATGGTTGAGCTATAGTCATTTTTGCAGAGGAAAAAACATATATGTAGCTTCTATCAAAGTGCTAACCGAGGGCTGGCCAAATAGCTCAACAGATTACAGTGCCTTCAAGTAGGTGCAGGGGCTGGGGGTTCGATCCCCAGACCTGCCATGCCGCCCCGCCCGTGGGGTGTGCTGAGACGGCAATTGAGACTTCGCGTGGTGCGTGCCTGTAATCCCAGCTCTTGGGAGGTGGTAAACAGGTGGATCACTATGAGTCTGATCCAGTAGTGAGACCCTGAACACCCTGTACACCCTTCCCTAAAATAAAATTTTAAAAAATGCTAATTGATACAGTATTACTCTCAAAACAAAGCAAACTGGCAACCAGATTTTTAAAAGCATCAGATGTGAAATCATAGACACTCAGCTTTTTCCCTACAAAACCCAGGGCAAGCTGCTTTCTCTTTGGATTTCCATTTCCATTCTGTAATAGGAAGATACTGGATTAGCTAATTCCTGAAATGCTTCCAGCTCTTAAAAATCCAATACCTCTTCAGAAATAAACCTATTTATATTGGTTAAATGCTTTTTGACAAGTGGGCCAAGACAATTTGATATGGGAAAAAGACAGTCTTTTCAACAAATGGTGCTGGATAAAGTAGATATCTAAGTGCTAAAGAACGACATCAGACCTCTAACTAATATCATATACAAAATAATGAAAGCAAAACAGATCCAAGGCTAAAATATCAGAATTAAAACTATAAAGCCATTATTAGAAGCAAATACAAAAAGTAGAAGATTTACAGTATTGACAGGCTGGGGGATAGCTCAGTGGTCTAAGCACCTGCCTGGCAAATACAAGGACTCAGGCTCAATCCCTGGTACCATGTCGTGCCAGCCCCATCTCAGGCCCACTGAGCTGGCCACTGAAACTGGGCATGGTGGTGCATGCCTGTCTTATAGGGGACTGAATCCAGTGTTGGGGAGGCTGAAACAGGACGGTCACTATGAGTCCGAGCTGTGTAATGAGACCCTGTACCAAATACACAAATTTAAAAAAAATTACACTGAAATTGGCACTGGTTATTTAGGCATGACATCAAAGAGGGGGAGAACCAAAAGAAAAAATGGGCTTCACTAATATTTAAAATTTTGTGCATCAAAGGCCACTACTACCACAGTAAAAATGAAACACACAAAATGTAAGAAAGTATGTGCAAAGCATTTGTCTGGTAAAAGATTGACATCCAGAATAGAGAACTGCTAAAATTCAACAAAAACACCACAGTCTGATTCAAAAGTGACAGGGAGGATATGATACAGTAGCAGAAGCCTTCTCTACCACTTGGAATGCCCTGGATTTGATCCCTAGCACTGAAAATAATAAAATAAAATACAAAGGACTAGAATAGACCCTTCTGGAAAGAAAATATACAAATAGGTATATGCAAGAGCCCTGGCAGCTTCTGGGAAGTTTTAAACAATCTACTACTCCCTGTATGAAGCCCATGGGCAGTTATGGAAATCAAACAAGATACTACAGAAGAGAAATGTAAATATTCAGAAATACGGACGGCTGAAATGCCAAGAGCCAGTGAAATCAAATACTACTTGGCATATTTAGTGTGTCCTAAGAAGCTTTATTGGCAAGGAGCTAATTTCAAAATAACCACAATCAATAAGTTAAAAGAAAAAGAAGATAAGAAGAACAAAATAATGGATGAATGGGTGGAACATTTCAACAGAATTATAAATATATAAAAGTAATCTAATAGACATTCTAGGACATTAAAGTACAATGTCTGAAATTAAGAATTCATTGAATAGGGCTTTAAGAGCAAAACAAATAAAGCTGAAAGCGATTTCATCAACTTGAAGACTGGACAATAAAAAATCTCGAGCACCACAGAGACAGAGGGAAAGAGAGCACTGCAGAGAGACATGGGAGACAGAGGAAAGGCCTAACACACGCAACTTGAGTTCCATAAAAGGAAGAGAGACTAGGTTAAAAGCAGGTGTGGGAGAAAAAATGACCACCTAGTGACCCACTGATTTAACTCAGTGGACCCTGAAAAGGAGAAACAAAAAACAAACATTACCTATGCACGTTATAGTCAAAGTGGTGTGTGTGTGTACGCGTGCACACGTGTGTGTGTGTTTTATAGGGGACTGAACCCAGGGCCTTCTCACTGAGCTATATCCTCATCCCTTTTTTATTTATTTTGAGTTGGGATCTCACTAAGTCACAAAGTTGCCCAGGCTGGGTTCAAACTAGTGATTTGGCTACCTCAGCCTGCCAGAGTGACAGCCTTCCAGGTGTGTATCACATACCTAGCTCTATTAAAAGTCTTGAAAACTGAAACCAGAGAAAACCCTAAAAACAGCTGGAAAAAGCCAAGAGCAGTGGTACACCCCTATAACCCCAGCATTCAGGAGGCTGAGGTAGGGTGGCTGCTGTGAGCTCAAGACCAGCCCAGGCTACACAGTGAATTCAAAGCCAGCCTGGACTACATAGCAAGATCCTATCTCAATAAATAAAATAAATAAATAAAATTTCTGGAAGAAAAAGAGATACAGGTTGATCACCCTTTATCTGAAATGCTTGGGATCAGAAGTGTTTCAGATTTCAAAGTTTTTCAGATCTTACTATGTTCTACCATTTTATGGGTAAAACATCCCTAATCTGAATATCTGAAATCCAGAATGCTTCAAAATCCAAAATATGAAGTTCAAAAATTTGATTTTAGGACATTTCAGATTTTGAATTTTTAGGTTAGGGATGTTCAACCTGTACATTATCTCCAAAAGAACCATAAAACTGATTGTTTGCTTTTCAATATACAACAGAGTTTTTTTAAAGAACAATTATAAAGGTTAAAAATAAGAAAAACTGCTAATCTTGATTTTTATATGCAGAGAAAAGATCCTTCAAAAAATTAACATGAAATAAGCCAGATGCAACGACTTGAGCTTGTAGTCCCACCTACTCAAGAATCTGAGACCAGGAGGAGTTCGAGATTAGCCTGGGCAATATAGTGAAAGCTCATCTCTTAAAAAATAAAAACAAACAAACAAAGGAAATAAAGATGTCTTCAGGCAAAAGAGAAAGCAAAGAATTCCTTGCCTGTAGACATAAATCTCAAGAAATGCTAAAGGAGTTCTTTTTGCTTGTTTTTTGTTTTGAGACAGAGTCTCACTATGTCAATAAATTGCCTAGACTGGGCTTGAACTTGGATCCTCTCACAACTAACAGAGTTATTTAGACTGAAGGAAAATGATCTCAGATAGAATGCACAGAAATGTACAAAGGGATAAAGAACATCAGAGATGTTTTTAAGATGTGGTTAAATACAAAAAAATTATGTAAACACCAATTATAATGTATTATATAATTTTAAAATATGTGAGTTAAATAAATAAACAATAAGAAGAGTGAATGGATAAGTACAATTTCACAGTTGTGAGCATCTGAAGTTGACTTAACTGCATTTGGAAGTGATGAAGGGAGTACAGAGGCTATAATATATCAAAGATTCATATTTTTTGTGTATATCTTTTTGATACAGGGTCTCACTGTGCAGTTCAGGCTGCCCTTGAACTCCCTTTGTAGTCCAGGCTGGTCGTGG
>NW_004524806.1:2374187-2375608 GCF_000260255.1 Octodon degus
TTTTTTTCCTTTTTATCTTTTAATGTATCAGTTATTTAATTAGGTTCATAGTAAAAAATTTAGAACACTAATTTATGAGGATAAATTCCATTTGTCAGAGCAAAAACAGATCATGGGTAGCCCCGGAGCTGAAGAACAGCTTTGATTTTTGCTAAAAGCTGTGAGTCTACCACTTTCTGATCCGCCTTGTGCTGCTCTGAAATCCAGTATTTCTCTTTCTCAGTGTCAAAGATCTCGCCCTCCTGGTGTCTGGGTTTCTGCAGCTGCTGCTTCTTGAAGCAGGCATCAGGGAGGTGGTTGGGAACATTCACTTTGCTGATGTCAATTTTTGTAGAGGTAGCAAGGACAAATTTCTGGTGTGTTCTTTGTAGAGGAACACGATTAAGGCTAAGAGGCCCCATCACAAGTAGCAAGCCACTGGCCAACTGCTTCAGGAAGACCACTCTCTTGCCTCTGTGATGCCTGGTGAGGATGATCAAGATGGTGCCGGGAGTGATGCTAGCTCGAAGTTTCCTCACATAAGGTTTCTTGCCGTGACTCAAGAGCTTTCGGGGCACATCTTCAGTAGGGTAGTATCTAGGCATTTTTCAAAGCTTAACCAACCGGGTATCTCCATTCTTGTCCCCACCAATCAGTTTTGTGATGGTAGCAAGAACTTTCTCCTTCTCTTCCTTCTCAACCTTTGATTTATTAGCTGTGTACTTTCTCTTGCACAAAGCCTTTCTGGAATACATAGCAGATTGGGAGTATCTACCAATTCCTCTAACCAGGACAGGATTTTGGCTGCAGTGGGGCTGCCCCTTCTTGGACTCTTTTGCCTTCACCTTACCCTTTTTACCAGTATACTGACAGTAGCCTTCTTGGTTTCTGTTTTCTTCTCTTAGTGTCTGGCTTCTCAGTTTTTTCACCTGCCATCTTGCAAGATGGGAAAAAGAACTAAGTTTTCTTTCTTTTTTTTTTTTTAATTTTAAGGGCTGGCCAAATAGCTCAGTGGATTAAAGTTCCTACAAGCAGGCACAGGGGCTAGGGGTTTGATCCCTCAGCCTGCCATGCCGGCCCCACCCCTGGGGCACAATGAGATGGTGACTCAGACTGGGCCTGGTGGCATGTAGCTGTAATCCCAGCACTTGGGAGGCTGTAGACAGGTGAATCACTACAAGTCCAATCTAGTAGTGAGACCCTGAACACCCATTAGACTCTTCCCTAAAATACAGAAAAAAAAAATTCATTTTTATTTTTATATAAAATAAAAATGTATTATGTTCTTAACTTTCATACAATTGACGACATAGAGAGCAGTAAAAATTGTCATGTATGTCACATACACACACATCAAAAAGTCTCATTTAATTAAAAAACAAAATGAAGGATCAAGAACAGTGGTCTTAAAGTTACTCATAGGATGTTAGGATTTAACAAAT
>NW_004524806.1:2376236-2376811 GCF_000260255.1 Octodon degus
ATTTAAATGACTTTTTCTTTAAAGTAATTATAGAATTTGAGAACAATGTACACGTTTATTTTACAGATGTATTACAAAACTAAGATGTATATAATACCTTTTCTCTTTTAGTACATGCTTTCTCTAATTTCCTCTGATTCAAATTGATTAGGACTTTGACAGTATCTGCACTGAATTCAAATCTTGCAGAAGATTTATTTCTAAGTCAATAAGCCATAAAGCCAGGAGAAAACATTATTTATGATTCATGAAAACAATTGTGTTCCTGAGGCACAAATCATAGAATTATTAAAATTACCAGCTGGACAAAACTTTGAAGATAAGCCAGTAAATTGATAAATGAAGTCTTGTACAGCATATTGTTGGATTTTGCTTCCTAATCCACTCTGCCAGTCTATTTCTTTTAATTGGTGAATTAAGTCTAGTTACAATGATCGTTATAATTGAGATGTACTGACTTATGTTTGACATGTTATTTACCTGCTGTTGTATACCTCTTTTTCTCCTGTGTTTAATTGTTTGCCCTATTTGGTGAGTTCTTTCCATTCTCATTCATGGAGTTGTGGTCATTTTGA
>NW_004524806.1:2386141-2396706 GCF_000260255.1 Octodon degus
TTAGCCCAGTCCACTAGCAGACAAGGACATGCAGGCTGTACAAAGACTCACTCCAGAGATTAGAGTCTTTGCGAAGCCCTGGAAGCCAGTAGGCTAAAAATAACTACTGGGAGAAATACAGAGGGAGGAGGAGATAAAAGAGGGGCAAGGGCTGGGGAGAGGCACCAACAGGTATGGGGTGAAATGGATTGATAGGGATAGACAGCGAACCCGAGATCTCAGACCTGGGTGAGGCTGGGAGGGAGTCCTGTGAGTTAGTAGAAATACAGTGTCACCACTGGAGCGTGCCTGTGTGTATGGTGCCAGTCTTGCAAGAGTTTGGGTAAAAAGCCTCACTCTTGCTCCTTCAGGAGTCCAATTTCTTTCTTCCCTTTTTCTTTTTATCCAGATAAGAGAGATCATTTCTTACACTGTAGACACAGGCCCAGAAATGGCCAACAGAAAGTTTGAGCACACTGTAAATAGGCCCCTGCCAAGTAATTTTTGCCCTTTTGCTATATCACATGTAAATTAATCCAAAGCTACTAAAAAAATAAACTTTTACCCGCAGTGAAGCCCTGAATCAAAAGCTAACATTTAACAACTTACTAATTAACATAGTCACTGGGATTAGAGACTCATTACACTGGAGCTAAAGGGATAATCTGATTTTCCTGGAAAGGAGGCATGTAAGGCACGTAATTGCAAGAGCTCTGCAAATCTGCATCACAGCAAAATTATTTTATGTTCCTCTTTGAATCTGTCAGATTAAATCACATAAAGGCATAGGCTGGTTTGTTAGTCACCCTAGAGCACATTTTGGCTCGGTGACTGAAGGCCTTTTCGATAATTAACTGTTGTGTCAGCTTGAGAAAGAAACACTCTGCTGGTTGTTTCAGCACAGTTCTCGGTGTGACTGGATGAATGGCTTACTGAAGAGGGAAGACTTCGGTTTCTGCAGGAAGCAGTGACTAACACAGCCTCAAATGAAAGGCGAGGCCTGCAAGCTGCCCCAAGCTAGCTCCCCCTGCTGCAATGGACTGGGTTGTATCTTCTGACATTGGGTTGTATCTTCTTCTGGGTTGTATCTTCTTCTCCTCAGAAGAACATCTTCCATAGGAAGCAGGCAGGATTCTGTCTGTGTCCAGTGTCCCAGCAGCAGTGTTCAGAGGATGAACATGATGCCAGGGGGAGATGGTATATGGATGCTGGGTGTGGTGGTGCCTGCTTAGAGCACCAGCTATTTGAAAGTTCAGACAGGAGGATCATTTGAGAACAAGAGTTCAAGGACAGCCTAGGCCACAGAATGAGACTCCCATCAGAAGGAGGAGAAGGAGGAGGAGGAGGAAGGAAGAGGAGAAGGAGGAGAAGGAGGAGAAGGAGGAGAAGGAGGAGGAGGAAGAGGAGGAGGAGGAGATGGAGATAGTGCCACTCCCCTCTCTGATTTCTACTTAGCAGAAGAGGACACGTTGCTCAAACTGCATCAGCACCATGACTACCACGTGGGCCAGCCATAGTGTTGACACCACACATGTCTGCAATAGCTTGGCTCTTTGGTAAAGGAACTGAGACTGGTGAGGGAGCAAAATGGGGCTAGGTCACTGGTTTCAGGTCACATGGCCATGACACAACACTCATAATGCCCTACCCCCATGGAGTTGTGCCTCATAGGGCAGACACCATGAGAAATGGACTAGATAACAAAACCTGGTTCTGCCCCTGTGACGCGCTCCTTCCCCAGTGTTACAATCCTCCAACATCGCCATTTGTCAGTCAAATCCACATGTCCTCAGCCTCTGTTCTGTCCCACTCTGCTGCATTCCCTACCCTGCAGCTCCAAGAAACAAGTTCCAGCTCCAGGTTCCAGCCTAACACCCTTCCAACGATCCTTAGACCTTGGGAAGGGAATCTGGCTGCTGCAGTCTTTCCTAATGTATGATCAGCCCCGGTCAGTCTCCACAACTTCATCTTGAGACACCCCAACCCTATTTTGCTGCTTTCTGCCCCTGCCATAACTTGTTATCTTTAGTCCTTCTCTTCCGTAGGCGTCACTTTTGCTACATGCTCTACTTACCATGGATAGGTTACTTCTTCCCTAACCTTAGGTCTCAGCTCCCATATCACCTCCCACAGGCAGCCTTCCCGAAGGATCACCTGCTTTGCTCTAGGTGTTTGGCCTTGAGCAGCCTTTGCCAGGTGTAGGTTACTCTTCTCTCATTGCTGGGACAAATACCCAACACTCAAAATGAGGGAAGGAAAGGTTTGTGTAGCTCACAGTTACTGGAGGTTTCATAGTTTAAAATAGCCTGAATTACATAGCAAGACTTTGGAGTCTTATTTGCCCCAGAGAGAGGGCCAGTGCCTCTGTCTTCTGTAAACATCTCCTCTCTGCCCAAGGAGGCCTCAGTTGCAGACACTGCTGCCCTGCAGTGCAGGGTCCAGAGGAGAGGCTGGGGCACCACATGTCTAGGATGAAACCTCTCCACACTTCAGAAAGACCACAGCCTGGGGGGCAGTGCAAGATGCCAGTTGAATGATTTGTGCCACTCTGGCCCCACCCCAGTCCTCTGGCTCCACCGCTCAAGCCACTCTCTGCTCCTCTAGCCTAGTCTGCCCCATAACTTATATGAGGCTTTGGGGGGGGACAACTAGACACAAACCATAACATTCCACCCCTGGATCCCCAAAGTCTCATGCACATCCCTTTGTCCAAAAGACATTTTAGTCCATCTCTAAGAGTTGCCCAAGTCCCAACAGTTTCAGCATTGCTGAAAAGTCCAAGTCCCAAGTCTCCTCCAAGATCCAAGGCAAACTCTCAACTGTGAGCCCCTGTACAAATGAAAAGTGAAACACTTCAACATTAAAAGGCACATGATAAACACTGACATTCCAAAAGGTACACACTGACAGTTATAAACCATTGGGGCCAAAACAAGTCCAAAATCCAGCAGAGCAAACATTAAGTCCTATAGTTCCATGTGGAACATCTGAAGCAATCTGTGGCAAATCGTGAGCTCCATGTGGCTCCGCCCCCACGGCACTTCTGGTGGTGGTGGCTCCCCTGGGGTCTCTCTTAGGTCGGCTTTGCTCCCTCTTTGCAGTTTCCCTTAGGTGATCCATGTTCCTGGCTTTTCCAAATTCCTGGGGTTTCCACTGAATAGGCTTCTTACTCACAGCTTCACACACTGCCCTCTCAGGGGCACACTCTCTAGCCTCGCAGGCCTTCTTCCGAAATCTGGTGGAAGCCTTCCTAACCTCAGAATTCCTGCATTCTGCATGTGCCTAAAACCAATGCCATGTGGATGATGCCAAGGTCTGCTGCCAGCTGGAGTAGCAGCCAGGCTGTCCTCTCTCTTGGCTGTAGGGGTCAAGTGCCTGGATTACTGAGCACTCTGACCCTGATTTCAAGGAACAAATTCTCGATGCTGGCGTCTTTCTGAAACCTGGTGTGGCTGCTGCCACATCTACAACTCTGAGACATGTGGCTGCCACCTCTATTCTGGAGCATGGGTTCTGCAGATTTCTCCTCAAAGCAAAGTCTCTCACCCTTGCATTTCTGACTGAGGCTGCAAAGGGCGAGAACCTGCCACCTCCTGTGATGCCCTCAGGACATCTTTTCCACTCTCCTGTTCCTCCTGGGCAATGGAGCTCTCAGATCTATCTATCTTTGCATTCCACAGCTTTATCAGGACTTCCAAACTCACAACATTTTAAATTATTCTGCTGGGCTCTTTGCTCTTCCTTGTCAACATAAATCTGATTAATAGCTCCCAACAATAACCATGCCCCTGCTCCAATATTCAGCTGCTTTGAGATTTTTTTTTTGAAAGATGAGTCAGTCTGCCATGCTTAATTTCAGTCTTAGGCAGTCTCTGGACATGGGCAAAATTCAGACAAACTTTCTGCCAAGCCATAACACAAATGATCTGGAATCCACCAACCAATGCAGTCCTTCTTCCCAGCAGAAACCTTCCCAGTCTGGTCTTTATAGGCAGGCTTTCTATCAGTCTTCTGGTCTGAGCTCTCACCAGAATCTTCCCTACAAAACAGCCAAAGCTGTTACAGCACTTCTCTTGTAGTCAACATCTCCAAGCCTTTCCTATCTCTTCCCATAAGCCATTCCCAAAAGCTTGCAATCCACATGGACAGGTTTAGCCACAGCAATGACCCCACTTCTTTGGTACCAAATTCTGTATTAGTTACTCTTCTCTCATTGCTGGGACAAATACCCAACACTCAAAATGAGAGAAGGAAAGGTTTATTTAGCTCACAGTTACTGGAGGTTTCATAGTTTAAAACAGCCTGAATTAGACAGCAAGATTTTGGAGCCCTATTTGCTCATGAGACAGAGTCAGTGCTTCTGTCTTCTGCAAACATCTCCTCTCTGCCTGAGGCAGCCTTAATCGCAGACACTGCCGCCCTGTAGTGCAGGGTCCAGAGGAGAGGCTGGGGCGGCACCATGTCCAGGATAACACTCTCCACACTCCAGAGACCACAGCCTGGGGGGCAGCATAGGATGCCAGTTTAATGGTTTGCCCCACTCTGGCCCCACCCCGTCCTCTGGCCCCTCCCTTCAAGCAATGCTCTGCTCCTCCAGCCTAGTCTGTCCAATAACTTACATGAAGCTTTGTGGAGACAGCTAGACACAAACCCACAGGCAGCCGTCCTGAAGGATCACCAGCCTTGCCATAGGTGTTTGGCCTTGAGCAGCCTTTGCCAGGGTAAAACACCAGGCACATTATACCTGAGTGGTGGTTCCCAGTAGTTTGTGTGCCACCCTATCACTGACAGACAGCGAGGTCCCTGCCAGCAGAGACCCAGGGAACAGCGAGGCCCCTTCTCTTTCCCAGTAACTCCTCCCTCCCTCCTAACTCTGTCTGGCACAGAAAAATGTGCAATAATATTTATTCCAAATAAACATTTATTGTAAATATGAACTGACTTAAAATACACTAATTTCTATAAAATGTAGCAAGAAAGAAATTTTCCAAATCAGAAAAATGAGGCAGTAATGTATACAAGGCACTAGCTGCTTCCAGACACGGTCCACACATTATATGGTTATATAACAAATAATAACGTGCAGTTAATGTGTGATACCAAGCAAAATCCCAATAGGGGTATTTTTAATACAACTTAAGCTAATTCTAAATGTATGGGGAAGAGAAAACTTCAACAAGTTTTTTATAGTAAGGTAGACTAAGGGAAGATTTATCCTACCAGCTGTCAAAATACACTGTAAAGTTTTAACAATTAAATTATGGTGTACAGGCACAGAAGTTTATGTTACAAAACAATAAGAATTAAAAAGAGAATACCATGTCTAGAAACAGAATAAATGCTACTGAGAAAATCAGATATACTTTTGCAAAACATAAAAACTAAATGCCTGTATCACAACTTGCACAAAAATGACTCTGGAAAGGCTATGAACGCACTTGTGGAGCTTGGTCCTTTTCTTCCCAAGAGATTTGAATGGTACCTTCATCAGTTCACCTAGTGATGCTTGCTAAGAGTGAAAAGTTAGGATTTTAGTAAGTAATTGAAGACTGCTCTGAGAGACAACCCACTCAGGACGGGATCTTAGAAGCTGGTGCCAATTTTGAAAAGGTTCTTCTGCTTCTGAACCCTCTTGTGGGACTAATTCTTCAGACACTTATGAATTGAAAGCAACCTTCAATTAACACGGCCTCGTGGGATAACAGTGGACATTTCCAAGCCCCAGGCTCTCTTCTCTGGCACTGCCTGATCAACGCTGCCCTGGGAAACTCTAGGGCCAAAGGGTAGTCCTGAAAGGGGGATCAGTTTGAGAAAAGGCCTATTTTGCATCAAGGTGTTAGAAGGTTTGTTTCATTTCCAAGAAGTTTCCATGAGCTGCATTCTGACACAGACATTCCCAGTGGCGAGATTTTGTATGATCCGAGGAGCAATTTTGTTTTCAGTATTGCAGAGTGATTCATTTACCTTTAGACAAATGTGCTCTCTGAGCGAGCTTCCCTTCCTCTGAGATGTGGTATTACAGGTCTCAGAGGACCAGAAGAGACACAGACCCGTGCCTGAGGTCAGCTGTCCTCAGGGAATTGCACCTGGGTGCCAATGGCTGGGACCATTTGTGCAAGTTCTCTACTTTTTGAAGCACAAAGGACATACAAGACATTGCAATGCCTGAGAAAACACACAGTCATTATTCAAAAGATGAAGCAAATAGTTGATCATTACAAAAACCTGTGTTCAACACTTCACAGGTTGTCCTGACAAAAGTGATTCCAACTTCCCAGTCCAGGACTCGCTGATGCCGCCATTTGGTATATGAAATGGTACATTCAAGGCTGGGCTTGGTGGAACATGCCTGTAATCCCAGCACTCAGGAGGCTGAGGCAGGAGAATTGCTGTGAATTTGAGGCCCACTTGGGCTACAAAGTGAGTTCAAGGTTAGCCTGAATTGAACAAAGAAACCCTCTTTCAAATAAGGCAAAAAAATTGCCTACTTAATTGGGCTGGAGAGATAGCTCAGCAGACTAAATGCCTGCTTAGGCAAGCACAGGGACTGGGATTCCATTCCTGGTACTGCATGCTATGCCAGCCCCACCCCCGAGCATAGTGTGCCAGCCACCAAGTCCAGGCATGCTAGCGCACGCCTGTAATCCCAGCGCTGGGGAGGCTGAAAACAGCAGGTTCACTACAACTCTGAGCAGCATAGTGAGAGCCTGTACTAAATACATAAATTAAAAAAAAATTACTTCATTAACTAATTAAAATAAAATGGTACAACCACTTTGGAAATCAGTCTGGAATTTCTTAAAACTAATCTATTTTATGATCCAACCACTTCACCCACAGGTATTTACCCAACAGAAAGAACAGCTTGCATCCACACAGAGACTTGAAGATGAAGGCACACAAGTGCTCCTTTAGCTTCACAGCGAAAACACTCAGATGTTTACCAACAGGCAATGGATAACACCTGGGGATGCACCCATACGTGGAGCTAACTTGGTTACTTTTCTCACTGCTGAGACAAAATACCGACACTCAAACTTAAAGGAGGAAAGATTTATTTTAGCTGAGTCTGTAGAGGTTTCATTCCATAATCACTCAGCTCCAGGGCAGGTGATGGGGCACAGGGGCATCACAGTAGAGAAACACTTCATGGCAGGCAGAAGGCGGCAAAAGCATCAAGCGGCAAGTGACAATAGCAGCCTTCCGTCTCTTATATTCAATCCAGACTACAAACCCTTAGGGGAAGTGGAACTCATGCCTGGGGTGAGGCACCCTTAATCCTAGCATCACACCATAAGTCAATCCCAGGAGCACATCTTTAATCCCAGAATCACATGCTCTAGCTTCACACCATGAGTCAATCCCAGGAGCACACCCTTAATCCCAGAATCTTACACTCTAGATCCAGCTACCTCCAAAAAGCTCCTGTGACTGCATGAGGCTTGTGGGAACATCTCAGCACAAGCCATAACAGGAACGCTGCTCAGCCATAAAAGGCAACAAAATGGGGATATGGGCAACAACACAAAATGATTTCCAGATAGTTTGCTGGGTGAAAGAAACCAAATAGAAATACACACGGTGAAACTCGAGACTAATCATTTGTGCCAGAAAACAAATTAGTGATTACCTAGAGATGAGAGAAGAGCTTAGGGGAATTACAAAAGGGCAGGGGAGGCTTTGGGAGTAATGTACATTAATTGTGGAGATGATTTCAAGGCCATATAATTACATCAAAACTTAGCAACTTGTATACTTTAACAACAGACAGTTTAATGGACATCAAGTATGCCTCAATAAAGAATTTCTTTTAAGGGAAGACGTGCACTGAGGACAAAAATGCATGAATATCCATAAAGAAACCTCACGCTGCCCACAACACTTTGAGCTGGGACAATCACTGCAAGCCCACTGAGACCCCAAGGCTCAGGCCTTCCTTGTTCTGTCTTCCCCAGCACCCCCACTTCCATCTCCACCAGGGGCCGGGCATTGCTCCCTGTCAGCATACAGAGGCCAGTGCACAGCCCACGGGCCATGGGGAGCCATCGATCCCATTTCCAGGAGAACCTCTGCTCAGCTGGCTGAGATCTTCATAGGAGGTGGAGGCATTACCTTGACAGGATTCAATTTATGAGCATGATCACTTTCTTGAGTTGCTTTTAGGCATGGGGATACCAGTGCAATCGCTAATAAAACCCAAGGCATGTGCCTCATTCCCTTCTCCCTAAGCTCCAATGTAATAAAATAACTGCTATCCAGAGAGCACAGGAGAAGCACCTGGGCCCGGAGCAGGCTGCAGTAATGTGATCAGGTTATGCTCCGCAGTGCTCCGGCAAGCTCCCAAGCAAAGCCCCTACCAAATAATAAGCACAACAACCCTCCCTTGGACCTGCACTTTACCACGCTCTCATCTGGAGGATGCAGCAGGCATAGGCCCGAATGTCTTCGGTGCCAAGGTCTGCACCACCACTCGTTCGCTCTGTGTTCCCCAGGTGCTGAGCACTGCAGGGTGGACGTGGGAGAGGTGTTGCCTGTCTTCTCAGAGTGATCAAATGGAGAGGTCAGATACTGACCAAGGCATCATCGCTTCCTAACACTGATCAGACAACACAAGACAACCCAAGTGAGGTCCACAAATGCAAAGGGGTTGAATTTCAAATGTGGTGGGATCATCACAGCCTGATACATGACAGTGAATGTGAAAAACGCCAAAGTCCTGGGGCTGCGGCACAGACTCCATCTCCAAGCATCCGGTTATTGCCCATAGTAGGGGCTGAGTAAGACTCCTCGCGGTTGTTAATCGTCATATGTCAACTTGACTGGAGCAAGGGTCACCTAGTAGATTAATGGCATTCTGAGTGTGTCTCTAGTTGAGACATACATCAGCTGCAAAATGAAGACAGAAGTCTTCCCCTGGCTGTGGGTGGCACCAACCAACAGGCTTGCAGCTCGGATAGAATAAAAAGAGAAAGCAAGTCTGCCCTTTCTCTCGGGACAAGCTCCAGTCTTCACCATCGCCTCTGAATGCTCATGTCCAGCTCCTCTGGCTTGCAGCACAGCATTCAGCTTTCCTGAACAGATCTTTTGGCTTTCCAAAACAAACTCACACAACACTCTGCACGGAACTCCAGGCTTTCAAACTTTGAGTGGATGCTGCAGCCCTCCAGCCAGCAGTCTAGCACGCAGACCCCCATTCTGCAGTCCTCTACCTCTGATCTGGCAGTGTCCCCTGGAATGCCATTGGTTCTGATCCGATGGGCCCACCTAGTAAATCCTTTGTTTACATATATTTTACAATAAAATATATATGCACATGTATTTTATAGAAATCTATTTCTCTATGATCCTAACTAACATGCTCACCAGTGGAACTGATTTTTCAACAGCTATGTCACCAGTAGTTGGGTGCCTCCAGGGGACATGCTACTAGATAATCCTGTTGCCATATTCTGAGAAGGGACAGATTACCATGACATATTTACAACAAGAGCATAAGGCACTGGGATGTAGAAAGTTGTACAGAAAGAACAAAAACTCAACAGTTTTTGTTGTTGTTGAACTGGGAATTAAACTCAGGGCCTTAGTGCTCTGCCACTGAACTACATCCTCAGCCCTTTTATTTTCAATTTTACTTTGAGATGATCACAGTTTTCCGGTCTGGTCTGGAATCCAACTTGTCATTCTGACTTAGCCTACCCAGTAGCTGGGCTGTGGGCCACTGTTACAGTTGATACATTGTGTCGATTTGAGAAGTCTAGAAGTTTAAGTAACTCAGCAGTTCTACATCCTGGGGTGAAAAGGACATGCCCTTCGGGGCTCTAGGATGTTGTTTACTGTCTCAATTTGAGAAGCTTAGACATTTTAAATAAGTGACTCAGCAGGCAGGGTGCCAGGGTCCTCACTTTGTAAACAGCCTCATTCTGTGCAGGAGGAGGGCACAGAGATAGTGTGGGTGCTACCACTGCACTGGAGGTGGTAACCTGCTTACACTATAAGAGGCTTGTTCCTCTTCTCTTTTGCTCTTGTTGCTTTTGCTGACTTCTGATGCCCTGAACTGTCACCCCTGTGCCATGCCATCCTGCCTTGGAGCCAGGTGATTATGGACTGAAACCTACACAAACTGTGAGCTAAATAAACCTTTTCTTCTTTCATGTGGATGGTAGGTATTTTGTCCCAGTCATGAGAAAAAAATAACCAAAACAGCCACCCTCCCTGGCCTTCAGAGTTTTAAAATACTGCTAATAACAAGGCCATTCCCTTCGCCTGGAGTTGTCTCTTAAGAATCAAATGATTAGCCTGAATGATCTTTTAATTCAAAGACTTCCACTGACTTTAAATCAACTCAGTTGAGTAAGGGATTTTTACTCCATATAACATGAGAATCTGATAGCTCAGAGGACTAAAGCACCTGCTTAGGCAGAGCGCAGTGGCTGGGTTCAATCCCCAGCATGACGTGCTGGCCCTGCCCCCAGGGCGTGCTGAACCAGTGATTGAGACTGGGCATGGTGGCGTGCACCTGTAACCCCAGCACTTGGGACGCAGAAAACGGGGATCACTATGAGTCTGATCTACATAGTGAGACCCTG
>NW_004524806.1:2396807-2402576 GCF_000260255.1 Octodon degus
AGGAGGAGAAGAATCTGACTGGTACACACAAAATGTATATCCACGAGGAAAAAACAATGAGCAAAAGAATACTGAGGGCAGAGTGAGAGCCTGAAGAGACAGAGCTCTAGTTCCCTGATCTGTGGCTTCCCTTTCCACGGTGTCATCCATGCTCAACCACAGTCCAAAAATATTACTTGGAAAATTCCAGAAAGAAATAATCCTTAAGTTTTAAATTGCACACCATTCTGAGTAACATGACGGAATCTTTCATTGTCCTGACACAAGTCATCTCTTTGCCCAGAGTGCTTACACTGTATATACTACCCACTCTTGAGACACTTAGTAGCTGCCTCGGTCATCAGGTCAACCATTACAGTCTCACAGTATTTGTATCCAACTAATCCTTACTTTATAATGGCTCCAAAGGGCCAGACCAGTGGTGCTGATAACTTGGAGATGCCAAAGGGGAGCCGTAAAATGTTTAAATGACAAGGTAGAAGTTTATCATAGGTATGAATATATAAGGACAAGTGTAGCATATACCAAGTTTAGTACAATATGCCATTTCAGACATCTACTGGGTGTGTTGGAATTTATTCCATGGTATATGTGCATAAGCTGGATTTCCATGTAATAGGTGCTGAGGGAGAAGAGGAGGAAGAGGCAGGTACTGCGCAGGTAAGCTGTGGTGGGTAGCAAGGAGTAGCCATTGCGAGAGAAGAGAGCACCCAACCACCAAAGGGGCTGTGGGTTCTTTTGGGTCCCCACAACTAGAATATGAAACTGAACTCCCCCTTTGCCTTTTCATCTCTGTTTCTACCTCATTCTGGAAAGGACTGGGGATCCTTTCACCAAAAAGGTGATTCCTTTCTTTCTGGAGTTTTCTTAGGGAAAAGCAGTGGTTGTGGGTTCTGGTTACTTGAAGTGGCTTCTGCCCTGCTTCCAAAGAAACAAGCAAACTTTAGGCAAGTCAGGGAGGCCAAAACACTTGGCTCCTGCTACCCAATATCCATCCACCCATCCATCCAGGAGCTCAAGAGGTGACAGTGCTGCCTGGATCACTCTACGGAGCATTTGCCTAATATCTCTAGGATGCCTCTGTGCCAATACTGTGCTGGGAGGTGGGGACAGAGTAAGAGCAGAAAGTAGTGCTGGTCTTTAAGGGGCTCACAAATCAGTTCTTCAAACTGCTATGATTATACAGCCCATCATGACTCCGAAATGCATAAGAAGTATTTATAGATTATGCTTATGTTGTACTACTTGATGTACATTTCAGGTATACTGTAAAATATCCATAAAAATTAAAGAAGATAAAGTTGAGTCATTTTCAATCAAACATAATGATTTCTTCCCATTCTGCCCTCCTCAGGGGGCATTTATACCCATTTTTATAAAACATCTGAGCAATAGGACAATGGGATCTAGATGTACAATCCCATTTATACTTCTTACCCAGTGTGATGTTTTCCCAGGCAAGTACTACAGAAGCAAGAGGCAGCTACAAGTGGGCACAGTTTGTGGGGATGATATTTGTAACAAGTCCCAAGTGCAAGTTGCTCAAGTGTCCAACTGCAGGACATCAAGGGAAGAAAACCTGGGACAGGCTCTCACCAAGGAACAGAAGCCAGCATAAAGGGTGACAACAGGACTACGGAGGGCAACTGGGCACTGCGGTGCATACCTGCAATCACAGCACTCTGGGAAGCTGAGGCCAAAGCATCACAAGCCTGAGCCCAGCTTGAGCATTTCAGTGAGATATTGTTTCAAAACAAAAAACAAACAACAAAGGCAAGGAAACAGTAGAGCATCCTGGAACACAGACGTCCAAAAAACCCAAGGACAGGGGACAACAGCATGATCACTGTGCTGTCAAGGGGCGCGTGAACATGTGTGCTGGGGCTGGGCCCAGAGGGGCAGCAATGGCTGGGATTGCTTTACTTCCTCTTTTAAAATCCCTTTAATGTCACCATACCAAGTTTAATAGCACAGAGGAATTAAGTTTAAGAGAATAGAAGAGAATAATTTTTCACATCAGTTAGTTTCTTCTTCTTCCTTCTCCTCCAAAAAGCAGAGTATTGATTTCTATCCACCAGCTCTCAGGGCCCCCAGGCAAATGAGTAGGAACGAGCCCAGCTCTGTGAACAGGGCCTCCTGTCTTGCCATTCTCCCAGGCACTCATCTCCAACAGCTTCACATCCTCTTCTTGGAAGAAGAGCTGCGTGGACTGTCTCTGTGGGCACCACACATTTGTCTCCAGCATGTGGTTTTCAACTGATAGCCTTGAGCTGTGGCTGCATCTGGGAAACCCCAGCTGTGATGTGCCCAGCGTGACGTGGCATCTCTGTACAAATGCAAGAGCAGTATCACTTCCACAGGAGCTATGGGAAAAGATGAACATGAGAGTATTTCCAGGGAGGACCTTTCCTTTATTAAAATGCACATTTTTTTCTAACTGGAATAAAAACCAGAATAAAACTGACTGAAGATAATTTAGCAACGGTATCCAAATGTGAAACATGCAGTCGACACAGCAATCCTTGTTCTAGAATATCTTCTTAGGAAATAATTGCTCTAGTGCAAGAAAAGCATAAAAAAGAAAAGACGTGAGCACAGAAATGCTTGTCCCATGCTTTTTTGATAATAAAAAGCTATAAATAATGAATGGTTCAAAGATGTTTCAGTATATCACGATGTGTTCATCTAATAAAATTTAATGTTCCATTAACAATGACTTTATAGCTGGGCACGGTGGTGCACACCTGTATTTTCAATACTTGGGGGGCTGAGGCAGGAGGATCACAAGTTTGAGGATAAACTGGGCTATGAAGTAAGTTCAAGGCCAGCCCAAACTGCATAGCAAAACCCTGTCTCAAAAATCCAGAAGAAAAGTATAAAAACAAAGTATAAAAAGTAAAGCCATGCTGTTATGTTGAGCTGTAGGGGACTCAGGTCAATAATTTCTGACATTCCCAGTGAAGCAGAAGACCCAATACTCTTATAGACTACTGGACTTTTTTAGAATATTTTGCTGAGTTAACACACTATAATATTCAAATAATGGAACTAAACAAAAAAGGGGATATAGATGAATGTCCATTTTGTATCTGTGTATTCAAAATGGTTAGGATAGATATATAGTTACATTCTCTTAATGAATAGAGGGATTTGTTCTAATAGTGTTTGTAAATAGGATATCATGTCATCTTGTACAGCAAATAACCATTAGGAAGAATGTGTGCAATGTGTTAATTATTGAAACTGTCCTACCAATTTGGTTTGAAACTGTCTCATTGCTATTTGTTTCTCAATAAAATTATAGAAAAATAAAATGCAAAAAAAACCATAAAACAAACAAAAACAATGACATTATAATCAGGTATCTGAATGTTATGATTTCATTCCATTTGACTTTGATTCAGCTTTGAGGTTTTGCAAGGGCAACAATACAATACAGGCCATACATTTTATAAGATTTTTCTGGCAGAGGGTCACGTGGGGGCTGAGCTGGGAAAATGGCAGCCTCAGGCGAGAGTGGCGCCTCAGGCGGCTGGGGCAGCACCAAGGAAGCATTCATGACCTTCTACAGCGAGGTAAAACAGATAAAGAAAAGAGATTCAGTTCTAACATCTGATCAGATTGAAAGGTTGACGCGTCCTGGATCCTCTTACTTCAATCTGAACCCATTTGAGGTTCTTCAGATAGATCCTGAAGTGACAGATGAAGAAATAAAAAAGAGATTTCGTCAGTTGTCCATATTGGTGCATCCTGACAAAAACCAAGGCGATGCTGACAGAGCACAAAAGGCTTCCCAAGCTGTGGACAAAGCTTACAAGTTGCTACTGGATCAGGAACAAAAGAAGAGGGCCCTGGATGTAATTCAGGCAGGAAAAGAATACGTGGAACACACTGTGAAAGAACGAAAAAACAAAGAAGGAAGGAAAACCTACAAATGTAGAGGAGGATGATCCGGAGCTGTTCAAACAAGCTGTGTATAAGCAGACCATGAAACTGTTTGCTGAGCTAGAAATTAAAAGAAAAGAGAGAGAAGCCAAAGAGATGCATGAAAGGAAACGACAAAGGGAAGAAGAGATTGAAGCTCAAGAAAAAGCCAAACGAGAAAGAGAGTGGCAGAAAAACTGTGAGGAAAGTCGAGACGGTCGGGTGGACAGCTGGTGAAACTTCCAAGCAAATACAAAGCGGAAGAAAGAAAAGAAAAATCGGACCTTCCTGAGCCCACCAAAAGTGAAAATGGAGCAGCGCGAGTGACCGGCTCGGTCCAGCCGCAGAACCCTGCCCTGGCTCTTTCTTTCCTGCTTTGAAGGACTCATTCTTTCCTCCCACCTCCACCCAAACATAGAGGAGTATTTACTTTTTAGTCCATTTTGTTTTCAATACAATTTAATATCAATCAGAGTAATTCTTTTGTACATTGAAAGTAAGGGGCATGGTTTAAAAAAAAAACCTCCCCGATCCCTCACCCCGAGAACAACCAGGATTGGAAGGTGCCACCACTGATGCTGCCTTCTCTTCCCACAAGCCTGTAACTTAATGTTTTGTACTTCACTGAATTGCAATGTTTAGAAACTTCATGTATAGTTCATGGAAATCATCCAATTAAACATACTGCTTACAAAAAAAAAAAAAAAAAAAAAAAAAAAAAAAAAAAAGTCTGATAGTCATCCAAAGAATCATATACAAAAAGAGAGTGCAGGTAATCTATCCACATACTAAAGACCAAAGACTCTCCCTGAGGGCCTGGATCCCATAATAATGTCCTGCATGAGTCTAACTGAAGATCTAGAGCTCATAACAATGCCACCCACAAGTCCAACTGGAGGCCTAGAGGCCATGACAATGTCTCACACACACTTGTTTCACAGATCTGTGCTGGGAAGGCCCAAAGGTCAGTGGTGGAAGCTGGAAACTCTGTGCCAGTGGTGAGAAGGACCAGTGCTAGCAGGCTGAGGGACTTGAACTAAAGCAAGGAAGCAATGTTCAAGGTAAGAACCAGGGCTCTCCTGACAAGTACAACAGCCATCCTCAGTGACAGTGAGGTCCTAAGTTCCTCTAATGGTGAAGAAAGCTGAGTTCCTATCAGGAAAGTCAACGTGACAAGCTTCTCCAGGAGACTGAGCAGTGCACCATCCAGAGCCAGGAAGTGATGCTCAAGGTGAGGACCAGTGCTTCCCCAAAGTGAATTTATAGCCATTTTCAGTGACAATAAGGTCTGAGCTCCTCCTCTAAAGAGAACAGCCAAGTTCATCAGGGAAGTCAGCATGACAAGGTCCTCCAGCAAAAAGCCCAAGCAAACCGGCGGCTCTATAACTGCTTCCCAAGCTTCCCCATTAGTGTCTCTTCCTCTCCAGTTCTGCCTCTAACACTGTTGGCAGCAGTCTTCAGGTGGGCCTCCCATACCCAGCACCATGCCAGCTCAGTTCAGCTGGGTGTTACAAGCTGACCACCAGTTGACAACCACTGCTCCTGGCTATACTCCCAAAAGACATCATATTAAGTGATCCATATATACACTCATATTTATAGCAGTGCAGTTAATAATAACTAATCTTTGGAAACAGCCTAGATGCCCTTTCAGGTAATCAACAAATGAATAGACAAAAAACATGTGATATATGCATATATATTTTTCCATCATAAAGATGAATGAAACCACATCATCTGAAAGAAGATCAGTGGCCAAGACCAGGCCGGGGAGATGGCTCAGTGGAATAAGCGCTTCCCTGAAAGAAGATCAGTGGAACCTAAAACCATCATGTTTTTTTATTT
>NW_004524806.1:2405492-2414375 GCF_000260255.1 Octodon degus
GGGGGCGGCCCGAGGGGCTGGGAGAGGGTCCGGCCCACGCTGCGCCTGGGCTGGGACTGGTCCCGCCGGCGCAGGGTAGCAGGAAACTCTCCGCACTAAAACCATCATGTTAATTGAAATTAGCCAAAATCAGAGAGTTAAATATCGCTTGATTTCTATTATATAAGAAATATAAAATGTAAATAAATAATTAAATAAGCAAGCATGCTGCACATGATGGCACAGGCCTGTAATCCCAGAACTTGGGAGGTTGAGGCAGGGGGAGTCAACGATGAGTTCAAGACCAGCCTGGGCTACATAGTAAGTTCAAGGCCAGCCAGAACTGCATAATGAGACCCTGTCTCAGAAAACAGACAAACAAATAAACAAACAAGCAAAGGCAAGATGATAGGAAACTAGAAGTAAACTCTTGGATATAGAGAAAGGGACCAGGGAAGTGGAGGAAAGAGGGGTAAAGGAACCAAAAGTAAGAAGATATGCTAGAAACATGTATTAATTCTCTAAAACTACCATTACTATTCTGTAATACACACACACACACACACACACACACACATACACACATGGAAAAATAAAAGGGAAAAATGTGATTTTTGGATGTGATAATTTTGAATTTATGTTTTTAAGAATGCTTCATTTTTAGATATGTACAGTAAAATATTTGCAAGAGTTTCCTTTAAAATTATGAAGGCGTATCTGTGTATTCAAAATAGTTAGGATAGATATACAGCTCCATTCTCTTAATTCAATGAGTGGATGGATTTGTTCTAATGGTGTTTGTAAATAGGATATTATGTCTGCATCTTGTACAACAAATAGCCACTAGGAAGGCAGTATGCAATGTGTTAATTATTGAAACTGTCCTACCAATTTGATTTGAAACTGTCTCATTGCTATTTATTTCTCAATGAAATTATGGAAAACAATTATGAAGGATTCAGGTATCAAGGCACACACCTGCAATCTCAGCACCCAGGAGGCTTAAAGCAGGAGGATCACCATGAATAGAATGTAGCCTAGGCTACATACTGAGTTCCAGGGCAGTCTAAACTACATAGTAAGACCTTGTCTCAAACAAACAAAACAAAATCTAAATAAATAAAATTATAAAGAAAAAATAGTTTTGGTAACTTGTACCTTTCTAGGAATCTGTCCACTTCTTCTGTGTCTTCTATTCTGTGAGAGTAAAAATTCTCAAAGCAGCTATTGATAATCTTCTTAATTTCTACTGGGACTGTGGTAATTATACCCTTTTCATTCCATATTGCTTGCATTTGAATTTTTTCTTTCCTCTTTTTGATGAGGGGCTAGGGGCTTATCAATTTTATTTAACCTTTCAAAGAACCAGTTTTTTGATTCATTAATTCTTTGAACTGTTTTTTTCTCTCGATTGATTTAATTTCTGCTCTAATCTTTATAATTTCTTCCTGTCTTTGGGCTCTGGGTTTGGTTTGCTCTTCTTTTTCTAGATGTTGGAGGTGCAGCATTAGGGTGTTTATTTGTTCCCGTTCTGTTTTCCTAATGTGTGAGTTCACAGCTATAAACTTCCCTCTAAGGATTGCTTTCATTGCGTCCGATGAATTCTGATAAGTTGTGCGTGAATTTTCATTGAATTGTAGATATTGTTCAATTTGTTGTTTGATTTCATCTGTGACCCATTGGTTGCTGAGTAGGATGTTGTTTAATTTCCATGTATTTATGGGGTTTTTCTGGTTTCTTTTGTCATTTATTTCCAGTTTCATTGCACTGCGGTCAGATAATATGCATGGGATAATTTCTGTTTTCTTGCATACACTTAAGCATGATCTATGGACTAGTATGTGGTCTAGTTTAGAAAATGACCCATGTGCAGCTGAAAAAAATGTGTATTCAGCTGTGGTTGGGTGGAACACTCTAGGAAAAAAAAAGAAAAAACAGAACACTGGTTGGCAGGGGACAGAGGAGAGAGAAATAGAGAGTGACTGCTTATAGTAAGTTTGAGGGTTCCTTTGGGGTGATAAAAGCATTCTGGAGCTAGATAGAAGGGATGCTTGTACAATATTGTGGATGTGTTAAATATGATTAATGTTGAATTTTACATTGTGTGTATTTAACACACTAAAGAATAATAATGGGAAATGGAAGAGAGGGGTAAAATAAGATTGGCCATCAACTGATAACTGTTGAAAGCTCAGTGATGAAAACATGGGACTGCATACGTGTGCGTGCATGTATGCACTTCTGTGTATTTATACACAAAGTACCAGTGCCTTAGCACATTTCCCTAACGAAAGCAGTTTGAAAAGTCATGCTACAGATGCTTATTTGTATGGAATATCTGAATAGATTGAGTTTAATGAGTTACAAAACTGAACATTGGGAATTTTCCACTGCTATGATATTACATACCTCACTCTAAATGCACACGTGCACATAGAGGTTTATCTAGAATGCTTTCCAATACAGAGTTAGCAGTGACTACTGCTCAGTAGGTTTGAGGAGCTTTCAGTTTTATTTTTTTTGTTGTTGTTTTCTTGTCTATTTTTCAGTACACAGTGGACTTTTCTTTTTCCACTGAGTATTTCTTTTAAAACATCAAGCTTTCCTTAAAAGGCAGATATATTTAAAGATAACCCCAGTGTACCTATAATTCTTTTTTTTTTTTTTTTTAAGACTGAGTTTCACTATGCTGTTCTGGCTGGCCTGGAACTCACTTTGTAGTCCAGGCTGGTCTCAAACTTGCAGCAATCCTCCTGCCTCAGCCTCTCAAGTACTGGGATTACAGGCACGTGGCGCACCTGGTATCCTGACCAAACAGTCCTGGATATATCATATTCCTAACAATAAACCACGTAGTTAACTTGATACCTGGGCACTTATACCAGTGACAGTGCTTTTCATTAGGGCTTTCATCTCAATGAGGTGTTATCTCAGTGTGTAGGGGCTCACATTCTATACTTGATCTTATCCAAAAGGCCGAGAAACGATGGGGCTCACATCCAATGTGAGAGAACCTGAGGGTCCCTGTCATTTCCTCTCTACAGCTAGGAACCTGAGGCCCAGAGAGGCAAAGCAACCAAAGACCTCATCCAGCACAAGAGAAAACATCATTTATCTCAAGAAAAAAAGGTAGACCTCAGCAGCTGAAAACCAGGCCTAACCATGCACAGCTCACCCAAGACACAGGAAAATGGGGCTGCTGCAGGGGCAGCTGGAGCTCCAAGGCTTCCATAGCAGGCCCTGGAGGTGACACTTCTGGCTGAATTCTGTCTCTGCATATTTATTTTCTTTCTTTTCTTTTCTTTTCTTTTCTTTTTCCTTCCTTCCTTCCTTCCTTCCTTCCTTCCTTCCTTCCTTCCTTTTTTCCTTCCTTCCTTCTTTTCTCCTTCTCCTCCTTTTCCTTCTTTAATGTATTTAGTACAAGGTCTACAGGCTCTCACTACACAGATCAGATTCATAGTGATCCTTCCTGTTTTTCAGTCTCCCAAGCCCAGGGATTACAGGCACGTACCGCCATGCCCAGTCTCAACTGCTGCCTCAGCACATTCTATGGGTGGGGCCAGCATGGCAAACAGGGGTTCAAACCCCTGGCCCCTGCATCCACCTAAGCAGGCACTTTAATCTGCTGAGCTAAATGACTGGCCCTGAGTTCTATCTCTGAATGGAAGCTCTCTGTGAATATAGTGCTGCCTCACTGGAGACAAGACACGGCGTGAGTAGGCCTGGCCTCCCCACTCTAGGCACCTGACACAAATGAGAAAGGATGGGCTCATTTGTTGCTGCACTTCCACTATGGAAGATGAGAACCATGACCAAAGTGCCTGACAAAAATGAAAAACCTCATTTGTCACAGAGGCAGCCTCATCTTGAGTGACTGGGTGCTTCTAACTGCCTTCCCAAGAAAACTGTACAGTGGGTGCTGGGGAAAGAGAAAAACTCACCATAGCGGGCAGCCAGAACCTGCTATTATTCCAACTCCCAGGAAGCATCCAGCCCATGTGAACTCCCCAGGACAATTCTCTGCTCTACAAAAGGCAGTGCCTAAGCCCAGGGGAACCACCAATTCCTGCCTGGGGAGCCAGAGAACAATCTGCCTGGAGTGGCTCACCTTCTAACTGGCTCTCTGGGCTGTAGCTGCTGGGCACTCAGCTCTGCCCTTCTCTGCTGTCACCTGGACGAAGGCAGCCTCCCCGCATTTGGGGCTAGAGGAAATGTTTCTTTGTAACTAGGCATTGAGGACCTGTGTGCAGGCGCAGACAGTCTTTTCTGTTTGGAGAGCTGACTTCAGGATGGCGGATACACTGGAGCAAGTACCCAACAGGCACTCAGCCAGGCGTATCTCTGGGAAGCCACTGGCACACAGAGCTGTGATATGCTGGCCTGCCATATTTACAACGTTCCCACCAAACTCATGTTGCAATTTAATACCCACTGTGAGGTATTAAAAGGGTGGAGTCTTAATCTGACTGTATTTGGAGGTGGACCCTCTGGGAGGTGATTAAGGCAAATGGCTGGGGGTGGTACTGTACACCTGGGATCCCAGCACTTGGGGTGAGGCAGTGAGGTCAAGGTCAACTGAGGCTACATAAGGGAGTTCAAAGCCAGCCTGCACTACATAGTACCCAATCTTAAAAAAAAAAAAAAAAAGGTTAAAAGAGGTGATAAGGGTAGGGCCCTCGCTTTAGAAGAACAGGAGAAGAGGTCCTAGCTATCTTGCCATCCTGAGCTCCCTATCTTGCTTGCCATGTAAGGGCCTGAGCTCTCTGCAGCATCCCTGCCAGCAAGAAGGTCTTCAACAGATATGCCTGCCTCATCCTGAACGTCCAGTCATTAGGAACCATGAGCAGAATACACTTTTATTCCTTACAGATTAGTTTGAAGTGCTCAGTTATAGCAACAGTAAATAGATCAAGACAGTAAGGGAGAAAATAAAGGGTGGAGAGATCCTGAAAATGGCCAAGCCCTGCACCTTCCCCCAAGCTGAGTCCATGCCACTGTCAGGCTCAGCCTCGGTTTCTAGAGCTGATCCAAACCTCAGTGGAAAGCCTTGGGCTGATATTTTTTGAGCATTTTGCAGTGCACTGCATTCACAGACCACCAGGCATGGATACTACCTAGGCAGGATGTTACCTAGGCAGATGACAGGAGGTCACCCCTCAGCATCCCCAGTGGCAGGCAACGGCTCCAGAGGAGAAGAGCAGCTTGTACCAACCTGAGGCTCTGGGCTGCTGGTGCCACTATGCCCCGCTACACCCCATGTGGATGGGGCAGCTGCTATGCTATGCTCACAAGACCCTCACCCTGTGTGAGAGTGGCCTCCAGGAGCTTCCAAGCACCCTGCCTCTGCCTCAAGGGAGACTGTCTTGTCTCCAAAGATGTGCTTCCATAATCTGTGGTTATACCCACCTGCCAGTTAGCCTGATCTCTTTCCAAAGCTGAGTCTGAGCTCAACACAGTCCCCTGGCTTAGTTGGTTCTGGGTAAGGGGGCAAGAAGGGCACCCAGAGCCCATAGAGCAGCTTGCTGTTCTCCTGTCCTCTTTTCTGTTCCAGCTCCTGGGGGTAGTTGCCAGGGACAAAGAGGCCAGAGTAGTCAAGGCAGGATCTTTGGAAGATGGGCCAAAGGAGGAGGTACAAGATTTAATGTTCCCTCCTTACACATTCTCAGGCCACCCCTCAGGCAGGGCCCTCCCTGCCCTGGCTATGGCCATGTCTGCTCATACCAGGCCAGGGTACGTTCTCTAAGCTGTACTAAAAAATCCGAAACTGGGGCACAGAGACAGCAGCCACAGTTCTGGGTACAAAGAGGGCAGAGCAAGCCCCCCTGCAGGGTAAAATTATGCAAGAACACAGAAGCCAGCCTGCAGAGGGAAAGGACACCAAGGTTGCCCTAGAAGAGAACCAGAGAGAGGGGGGCAGAGAAAGCAGCTGCCCAAATAACTCACCCCTGCAGGATGCTCTACTTCCTGTACCCTGAGCATAACTCCTATTTGCAGGGAAGCCAGTATGAGCAGGTTTCGCTTCCCTGCCTTGCAGGGAAGCTGACCCTGGACAGAATACCATAGAAATAAATTTTTAAAAAATTACCCAGGTATGGCAGCACATGCCTAAAATCCCAGCTACACAAGAGGCTGAGGCAGAAATATCATAAATTCAAGCCCAGTCTAGGTAACTTAGACCTTGTCTCAAGCAACAAGAAAGGCATGGAGATGTAGCTCAGTAGCAGAGCACTTGCCTAGTCAGTGTAAAACCCTGAGTTCAATCCCCAGCACCACCATACCCTCCAAAAAAAACCCTGTAAATATCCCTCTCTGTACAAATATTTCCATCCTAGTTAGGAAATATCCTACATGTGTGAGACCATCACACATGAAATTCTTATCGAATAAAGACCCCGGTGAAGAGGGATGGCGCAGACGACAACTGGCATTTGTAAGCCATCCCATGTGGTTCTCTTGTACCTAGAGTTGTTTTGTATTATTTTGCTATCATTTTTGTTATTTACTCTGACAACCCTGTATCTCATGATACAGACGTTATCCTTCCCTTTGAATAGGAATACTTTTTGTTTTTTGCTCTCAAAATTGCTTTTTTTTTTTTTTTTTTTTTTTTTTGTGGAACTGGGGGTTGAACTCAGGCCCTTGTGCTTGCCAGGGAAGCACTTATTCTACTGAGCCATCTCCCCTGGCCTCTATCCTTTCCTTTGAAGGACAGAGAAATTGAGGACAGCAAGGGCCTCATCCAAGGTTTCACAGACTCAAAGGCAAAACTAAGATACCAAATTGTGTCCCCATTTCACTAAGCCACATCTGGTCACACTGCTGAGCCACTAAGACTCGGTGCCCAGCCTTCTGGTTCTATAGTCCAGAGCACCTAGCCTTGACCTTTCAAGGTTTATTTCCAGTCAGACCTCACACTGTACAGTGAAATGAGGACAAACCAGGAAAACACACTGTCCTTACTTCTGTGGAAGGTCAAGTGTGCCAGCCTGGCCTGCTGGGCCCTCGGCCCGGGGACTCAGTGAGGGTGGGCCCCTGGCATCCCCTGTGTCACAGCCTGTGTCTACATGTCCCCATGCAGGTTAATATCTAAATGGAAGAAAGCATAAGCCTTTCAAGTCTGAGAATTGCGAAGGAAAGTGCTATTATGTCCCTCAGATACAAAGGAAGAAATTAGTAAGCAATTAGTAATCAAGGTAATTGCTTTGGCAGGAAAATAATGCTTAAGCTACAGCAATGGTAAGGAGGTATCAGATGTAGACAATGATGTTTTATGCTCTGACCTCTTCATAAGAACATCAGTATTTCAACCCCAGTTTAAAAAACACTCTAATACCTTCTTTTCTATGAAATAAGAGGGCCACTTCTGTGCTGGCTCCTGGGTTTGCAGGCCAAGGTTCTAAAAGGAGGACAGAACAAATGCTGCCTGTCCCTGAAGATACAACTTGGTTTTTCTGAAAATTGAACATCTATCTCCTTTGAATTCTGCACATCCCTTCAAGATTATTGCTGACCTATTTGCCCTGAGCCTTTTTCAGCTAGCACTGATTTATATGGGTCTCTAGGGGTAAGCCACAGTCATCTGTGTGGGTCACAGGGTCCCATCTAAATCTAAGCTAATTTTGCCTCCTCCAGAACTAAACACCATCACTGGTAGGTCCGCCCTTTGGTGATAGGGATGCTGAGCTGATGACATTTGTGCCCGTCAGCAACTCCCCTGACTCTGATCCCTCCTGTCTTGGTTACTTTTCTCTCATTGCTGAAGCAAAATATCCAGCACCCAAAATTAAAGGGAAAAAAAAAAGGTTTATTTAGCTCAGAGTTTGTAGAGGATTCAGTCCATTGTCAGCTGGTTTTAAGGCAGGGCGGGCTTGGCAAGGGGAGGGGGTGTAGAGGGAACCAGTTCATACAAGCAGCAGACAGAAAAGGCGAATAAGGAAGGGAGAAGACCAGCTTCTTTCTGTCCCTTATATTGTGTCCAGGCCACAGGGATTAGGGTGGTGCCAAACCAATCAGTGGACTGATTTAGTAATAACACACCTTTAATCCCAGCATTATACTCTAGATTTAGCCACCTCTGAAAAAGCCCCACCTATGACCACATGAGGCTTTGGAGGGATATCTAGACCAAAACCACAACACATAGCCTTTACCAGGTAGGACTCCTGACAAAACTGTCCCATCAGAAGACCCACCTACTCCCTCTTCTCTGGGTAGGGCCAGGATCCTATCATAGATGAAGGTTGTTAACCTCTCTGGTATTGTGAGACTCTGCTCAGAAGCCAGCTTCTCTAAGGGAAGCACGTGTGTGTCCTCCCTTTCCCAGTCCTTTAGATCCCTTTTCTACATTCCTTACATTTCCCACAAGATGGGGAGAACAATGTCTTTTAATTATACTTCATTCCAACCCATTGTAAAATTTTTTAAAAATGTATTTGGTTTTTACAGGGTGTTACTGCACAGCTTAGACTCATAGTGATCCTCCTGTTTTCAGAATCCCCAGTGCTGGGATTACAGGTGTGCGCCACTACACCCACCTGGATTCTATGGCCAGCTCGGCCAGCCCTGGGGGCAGGGCTGGCACAGCATGTGGTGCCGGGATTTAAATGCAGTCCCTGTGCTTGCCTAAGCTTGCCTAAGCAGATGCTTTTGTCTGCTGAGCTATCTTGCCAACCCCCAATGTTAATATTTTAAAGATGAGCATAATACTTTGGTTATATTCTTTTTTTTTTCCCAAAGTTTTATTGATAAACAGATAGCAATGAGACAGTTTCAAATCAAATCGGAAGTACAGTTTCAACAAATATTACACTGCATATATTCTTCTTAGTGGTTAATTGCTGTACAAGATGCGGACTTGTGATCCTATTTACAAACACCATTAGAACAAATCCTTCTATTCATTAA